>NW_027278195.1:114059-214512 GCF_030028105.1 Mobula birostris
TCAGCACATCACAGAAACCGTCACAGCGCATCACATCAGAGAGACCATCACAGCTCACCACATCACAGAATCTGTCACAGCTCAGCAAATCACGGACACCATCACAGCTCATCACGTCACAGAAACCATCACAGTTCAGCACATCACAGAAACCATCACAGTGCATCAAATCATGAGACCATCACAGTTCTGCATATCAAAGAAACCATCACAGCTCAATATATCACAGGGGCCATCACAGCTCAGCACATCACAGACACCATCACACTCATCACATCACAGAAACCATCACAGCTCAGCACATCACAGAAACCATCACAGCTCATCACATCACAGAGATCATCACATCTCAGCACATCACAGAAACCATCACAGCTTAGCACATCACAGAGAGCATCACAGATCTGCAAATCACAGAGACCATCACACCTCAGCACATCACAGAAACCATCACAGCACATCATAGAAACCATCACAGTTCATCACAGAAACCATCAGATCTCAACACATCACTGAGCCCATCACAGCTCAGCACATCAGAGACACCAGCACAGTTCATCACATCACAGAAACCATCACAGCTCAGCACATCACAGAAACCATCACAGCTCATCACATTTCGAGACCATAACAGTTCTGCACATCACAGAGACCATCACAGTTCAACACATCACAGAAACAATCACAGCGCATCACATCAGAGAGACCATCACAGCTCAGCACGTCACAGACACCATCACACTCATCACATCACAGAAACCATCACAGCTCAGCACATCACAGAAACCATCAAAGCTCATCACATCACAGAGATCATCACATCTCAGCACATCACAGAAACCATCACAGCTTAGCACATCACAGAGAATATCACAGCACATCAGAGAAACCATCACAGTTCATCACAGGAAACATCACAGATTATCATAGAATCCATCACTGCTCAGCACAGAAGTCATCGCAGCTCAGCACAGAAACCATCGCAGCTCAGAACAGAAACCATCGCAGCTCAACACTTCAGAGAAACAATCATAGCTCAGCACATCACAAAAACAATCACAACTCAGCACATCTCCTAAACCATCAAAGCTCAGCACTTCACAGAGACCATCACAGCTCAGCACATCACAGAAACCATCACAGATCAGCACATCACAGAGAACATAACAGCACGAAACAGAAACCATCACAGCTCATCATAGAAACCATCAGTGCTCAGCACATCACAGAAACCATCACAGTTCAGCACATCACAGAAACCATCAACGATCATCACAAAACCATCACATATCAACAGAGAAACCATCACAGCTCAGCACATCACAGAATCAATCAAAACTCAGCACATCACAGAAACCATCACAGCTCATCACAAATACCATCACAGGTCGGCACAGAATCAATCACAGGTCAGCACATCACAGAAACCGTCACAGCGCATCACATCAGAGAGACCATCACAGCTTAGCACATCACAGAATCTGTCACATCTCAGCAAATCACAGACACCATCACAAGTCATCACATCACAGAAACCATCACAGTTCAGCACATCACAGAAACCATCACAGCGCATCAAATCACGAGACCATCACAGTTCTGCATATCAAAGAAACCATCACAGCTCAATACATCACAGGGGCCATCACAGCTCAGCACATCACAGACACCATCAAACTCATCACATCAGAGAAACCATCACAGCTCAGCACATCACAGAAGCCATCACAGCTCATCACATCACAGAGATCACCACATCTCAGCACATCACAGAAACCATCACAGCTTAGCACATCACAGAGAATATCACAGCACATGAGAGAAACCATCACAGTTCATCACAGAAACCATCACAGATTATCACAGAATCCGTCACAGCTCAGCACAGAAAACATCGCAGCTCAGCACAGAAACAATCGCAGCTCAACAGAGAAACCATCACAGCTCAGCACATCACAGAAACAATCATAACTCAGCACATCACAGAAGCCATCACAGCTCACACATCATGGAAACCATCACAGCTCAGCACATCAGAGAGGCCATCACAGCTCATAACAGAAGCCATCACTGCTCAGCGTATCACAGTGAGCATCACAGATCTGCAAGTCACAGAGACCAACAGACCTCAGCACATCACAGAAACCATCACAGCACATCATAGAAACCATCACAGTTCATCACAGAAACCATCAGATCTCAACACATCACCGAGCCCATCACAGCTCAGCACATCAGAGACACCATCACAGTTCATCACATCACAGAAACCATCACAGCTCAGCACATCACAGAAACCATCACAGCTCATCACATTACGAGACCATAACAGTTCTGCACATCACAGGGACCATCACAGCGCAGGGCATCACAGAGACCATCATAGTTCAGCACATCACAGAGACCATCACAGTTCAGCACATCACAGAAACAGTCACAGCGCATCACATCAGAGAGACCATCACAGCTCAGCACGTCACAGAAACCATCACAGCTCAGCACATCACAGAAACCATCACAGCTCAGTACATCACAGAGGCCATCACAGCTCAGCACATCACAGGCACCATCACACTCATCACATCAAAGAAACCATCACAGTCCATCACATCACAGAAACCATCACAGCTCATCACATCACAGAGATCATCACATCTCAGCACATCACAGAAACCATCACAGCTTAGCACATCACAGAGAATATCACAGCACATCAGAGAAACCATCACAGTTCATCACAGAAACCATCACAGATTATCACAGAATCCATCAGAGCTCAGCACAGAAATCATCGCAGCTCAGCACAGAAACCATCGCAGCTCAACGCATCACAGAAACAATCATAGCTCAGCACATCACAAAAACAATCACAGCTCAGCACATCACATAAACCATCACAGCTCAGCACATCACCGAAACCATCACAGCTCAGCACATCACAGAAACCATCACAGATCAGCACATCACAGAGAACATCACAGCACGAAACAGAAACCATCACAGCTCATCACAGAAACCATTAGTGCTCAGCCCATCAGAGAAACCATAACAGTTCAGCACATCACAGAAACCATCACCGATCATCACAACACCATCACATCTCAACAGAGAAACCATCACAGCTCAGCACATCACAGAAACAATCAAAACTCAGCACATCACAGAAACCATCACAGATGAGCACATCTGAGAGGCCATCACATCACATCACAGATCCCATCACAGCTCATCACAGAAACCATCACAGCTCATCACAAATACAATCACAGGTCGGCACAGAATCCATCACAGGTCAGCAAATCACAGACACCATCACAGCTCATCACATCACTGAAACCATCACAGCTCAGCACATCACAGAAACCATAACAGCGCATCACAGCGCAACACATCACAGAATCCGTCACAGCTCAGAACAGCACAGAAACAATCACAGCTCAGCACATCACAGAAACCATCACAGCTCAGTACATCACAGAGGCCATCACAGCTCAGCACATCACAGGCACCATCACACTCATCACATCAAAGAAACCATCACAGTCCATCACATCACAGAAACCATCACAGCTCATCACATCACAGAGATCATCACATCTCAGCACATCACAGAAACCATCACAGCTTAGCACATCACAGAGAATATCACAGCACATCAGAGAAACCATCACAGTTCATCACAGAAACCATCACAGATTATCACAGAATCCATCAGAGCTCAGCACAGAAATCATCGCAGCTCAGCACAGAAACCATCGCAGCTCAACGCATCACAGAAACAATCATAGCTCAGCACATCACAAAAACAATCACAGCTCAGCACATCACATAAACCATCACAGCTCAGCACATCACCGAAACCATCACAGCTCAGCACATCACAGAAACCATCACAGATCAGCACATCACAGAGAACATCACAGCACGAAACAGAAACCATCACAGCTCATCACAGAAACCATTAGTGCTCAGCCCATCAGAGAAACCATCACAGTTCAGCACATCACAGAAACCATCACCGATCATCACAACACCATCACATCTCAACAGAGAAACCATCACAGTTCAGCACATCACAGAAACAATCAAAACTCAGCACATCACAGAAACCATCACAGATGAGCACATCTGAGAGGCCATCACATCACATCACAGATCCCATCACAGCTCATCACAGAAACCATCACAGCTCATCACAAATACAATCACAGGTCGGCACAGAATCCATCACAGGTCAGCAAATCACAGACACCATCACAGCTCATCACATCACTGAAACCATCACAGCTCAGCACATCACAGAAACCATAACAGCGCATCACAGCGCAACACATCACAGAATCCGTCACAGCTCAGAACAGCACAGAAACAATCACAGCTCAGCACATCACAGAGGCCATCGCAGCTCAGCACATCACAGACACCATCACAGCTCATCAGGTCACAGAAACCATTGCAGCTCAGCACATCACAGAGACCATCACATCTCAGTGCATCACAGAGACCATCACAGCTACGCACATCAGAGAAACCATCACAGTATATCACAGAAACAATCATAACTCAGCACATCACAGAAACCATCACAGCTCAGCAAATCTCAGAAACCATCACAGCTCAGCACTTCACAGAAACTGTGACAGATCAGCACATCACAGAGAGCATCACAGCTCAGCACAGCACAAAGACCATCACAGCTCAGCACATCACAGAAACCATCACAGCTCAGCACATCAGAGAGACCATCTCAGCTCAGCACATCATAGAGACCATCACAGCTCAGCATATCACAGAAACCATCGCAGCTCTGCACATCTCAGAAACCATCACAGCTCAACACATCACCGAAACTGTGACAGCTCAGCACATCACAAACATCATCACAGCTTAGCACATCAGAAAAACCATCACAGCTCAGCACATCACAGAATCCGTCACAGCTCAGCACATCACAGAAACTATCACAGCTCAGCACATCACAGAAACCATCACAGCTCAGCACATCTCAGAAACCATCACAGCTCAGCACATCACCGAAACTGTGACAGCTCAGCACATCACAAAGACCATCACAACTTAGCACATCAGAGAGACCATCACAGCTCAGCATATCACAGAAACCATCACAGCTCAGCAAATCTCAGAAACCATCACAGCTCAACACATCAGAGAAACTATCACATCTCATCACATCAGAGAGACTATCTCAGCTCAGCACATCACAGAGACCATCACAGCTCAGCACATTACAGAATCCATCACAGCTTATCACATCACAGAGATCATCACATCTCAGCACATCACAGAAATCATCACAGCTCAGCACATCACAGAGAACATCACAGCACATCAGAGAAACCATCACAGCTCATCACAGAAACCATCAGTGCTCAGCATAACACAGAAACCATCACAGATCATCACAGTAAGTATCACAGCACAGCACATTACAGAATCCATCACATATAATCACTGAAAGCATCACAGTACATCACAGAAACCATCACGGCTCAGCACATCACCGAGACCTTCACAGCTCATCACAGAAACTGTCACAGCTCAGCACATCATAGAGACCTTCACAGCTCATCACAAAAACCATCACAGGTCAGCACAGAAACGATCACAGCTCAGCACATCACAGATACCATCACAGCTCAGCATATCATGGAGACCATCACAGCACATCACAGAAACCATCACAGCTCTGCACGTCACTCAGACCTTCACAGCTCATCACAGAAACCATCACGGCTCAGCACAGGTACGATCGTAGCTCAGCACAGCACAGGAACAATCATAGCTCAGCACATCACAGAAACCATCACAGCTCAGCATATCACAGAAACCAACACAGCTCAGCACATCACAGAAGCCACCACAGCTCAGCACATCACAGACACCATCACAGCTCATCACATCTCAGAAACCATCACATCTCAGCACATCACAGAAACCACCACAGCTCATCACATCACAGAAACCACCACAGCTCATCACATCACAGAAACCATCACAGTTCAGCACATCACAGAGACCATCGCAGCTCAGCGTATCACAGAAACCATCACAGAAACCATCACATCGCATCATATCAGAGAGACCATCACAGCTCAGCACATCACAGAATCCGTCACAGCTCAGCACATCACAGAAACCATCACAGCTCAGCACATCACAGATGCCATCACAGCTCATCACATCACAGAAACCATCACAGCTCAGCACATCACAGAAACCGTGACTGCTCAGCTCATCACAGCAACCATCACAGCTCAGTACATCACAAAGACCATCACAGCTCAGAACATCACAGAAACCATCACAGCTCAGCACATCACAGAATATATCACTGCTCAGCACATCACAGAAACCATCACAGCTCAACAGAGAAACCATCACAGCTCATCACATCATGAGACCATCACAGTTCAGCACATCACAGAGACCATCACAGCTCAGCGCATCAGAGAGACCATCACAGCTCAGCGCATCACAAGAGACCGTTACAGCTCAGCATATCACAGAGACCATCACAGGTCAGCTCTTCAAAGAAACCATCACAGCTCATCACAGAAACCATCACGGCTCAGCACAGATACCAGCACAGCTCAGAACATCACTGGAACAATCATAGCTCAGCACATCACAGAAACATCACAGCTCAGCACATCACACAGACCTTCACAGCTCATCACAGAAACCATCACGGCTCAGCACAGGTGCCATCGCAGCTCAGTACAGCACAGGAACAATCATAGCTCAGCACATCACAGAAACCATCACAGCGCATCACATCAGAGAGACCATCACAGCTCAGCACATCACAGAATCCGCCACAGCTCAGCACATCACAGAATCCGCAACAGCTCAGCACATCACAGAACCCATCACAGCGCATCACAACAAAGAGACCATCACAGCTCAGCACATCACAGAATCCGTCACAGCTCAGCACATCACAGAAACTTTCACAGCTCAGCACATCACAGAGGCCATCGCAGCTCAGCACATCACAGACACCATCACCGCTCATCACATCACAGAAACCATCACAGCTCAGCATATCACAGAAACCGTGACTGCTCAGCACATCACAGCAACCATCACAGCTCAGCACATCACAAAGACCATCACAGCTCAGAACATCACAGAGACTATCACAGCTCATCACAGAAACCATTACAGCTCAACAGAGAAACCATCATAGCTCATCACATCATGAGACCATCACAGTTCAGCACATCACAGAGACCATCACAGCTCAGCACATCAGAGAGACTGTCACAGCTCAGCATATCACAGAGACCATCACAGGTCAGCTCTTCAAAGAAACCATCACAGCTCATCACAGAAACCATCACGGCTCAGCACAGATACCATCACAGCTCAGAAAATCACTGGAACAATCATAGCTCAGCACATCACAGAAACCATCACAGCTCAGCACATCACCCAGACCTTCACAGCTCATCACAGAAACCATCACGGCTCAGCACAGGTGCCATCGCAGCTCAGTACAGCACAGGAACAATCATAGCTCAGCACATCACAGAAACCATCACAGCGCATCACATCACAGAGACCATCGCAGCTCAGCACATCATAGAAACCATCACAGATCAGCACATCACAGAGAACGTCACAGCACGAAACAGAAACCATCACAGCTCATCACAGAAACCATCAGTGCTCAGCCCATCACAGAAACAATCACCAATCATCATAAAACCATCACATATCAACAGAGAAACCATCACAGCTCAGCACATCACAGAAACCATCACATCGCATCATATCAGAGAGACCATCACAGCTCAGCACATCACAGAAACCATCACAGCTCAGCACATCACAGATGCCATCACAGCTCATCACATCACAGAAACCATCACAGCTCAGCACATCACAGAAACTGTGACTGCTCAGCACATCACAGCAACCATCACAGCTCAGTACATCACAAAGACCATCACAGCTCAGAACATCACAGAAACCATCACAGCTCAGCACATCACAGAATATATCACTGCTCAGCACATCACAGAAACCATCACAGCTCAACAGAGAAACCATCACAGCTCATCACATCATGAGACCATCACAGTTCAGCACATCACAGAGACCATCACAGCTCAGCGCATCAGAGAGACCATCACAGCTCAGCGCATCACAAGAGACCGTCACAGCTCAGCATATCACAGAGACCATCACAGGTCAGCTCTTCAAACAAACCATCACAGCTCATCACAGAAACCATCACGGCTCAGCACAGATACCAGCACAGCTCAGAACATCACTGGAACAATCATAGCTCAGCACATCACAGAAACATCACAGCTCAGCACATCACACAGACCTTCACAGCTCATCACAGAAACCATCACGGCTCAGCACAGGTGCCATCGCAGCTCAGTACAGCACAGGAACAATCATAGCTCAGCACATCACAGAAACCATCACAGCGCATCACATCAGAGAGACCATCACAGCTCAGCACATCACAGAATCCGTCACAGCTCAGCACATCACAGAACCCATCACAGCGCATCACAACACAGAAACCATCACAGCTCAGCACATCACAGAATCCGTCACAGCTCAGCACATCACAGAGGCCATCGCAGCTCAGCACATCACAGACACCATCACCGCTCATCACATCACAGAAACCATCACAGCTCAGCACATCACAGAAACCGTGACTGCTCAGCACATCACAGCAACCATCACAGCTCAGCACATCACAAAGACCATCACAGCTCAGAACATCACAGAGACTATCACAGCTCATCACAGAAACCATTACAGCTCAACAGAGAAACCATCATAGCTCATCACATCATGAGACCATCACAGTTCAGCACATCACAGAGACCATCACAGCTCAGCACATCAGAGAGACCGTCACAGCTCAGCATATCACAGAGACCATCACAGAGACCATCACAGATCAGCACATCGCAGAAAACATCACAGCTCAGCACATCACAGACACCATCACACCTCATCACAGAAAACATGACATCGCATTACATCACACAGACCATCAGAGCGTTGCACATTGCAGGCTCCATCACAGCTCAGCACATCACAGCAACCATCACAGGTCAGAATGGAAACTATAACAGCTCATCACAGAGGCCGTAACAGCTCAGCACAGTATCCAGCACAGCTCATCACAGAAATCATCACAACAGAACACAGAAACCATCACAGCTCATCACTGAAACCATCACAGTTCAGCACATCACAGAGACATTCACAGATCATCACAGAAACCATCACAAATCAGCACAGATACCCTCACAGCTCAGCACATCCCAGAAACAATTATAGCTCAACACATCACAGAAACCATCACAACTCAGCACATCACAGAGGCCATCACAGCTCAGCACATCACAGAAACCATGACAGCTCGCACATCGCAGAAACCACCACAACTCAGCACATCACAGAGGCCATCACAGCAAAGCACATCACAGAAACCATCACAGGTCAGCACGTCACAGAAACCACCACAGCGCATCACATCAGAGAGACCATCACAGCACAGCACTTCACAGAATCCGTCACAGCTCTGCACATCAGAGAGACGATCTCAGCTCAGCACATCACAGAATCTATCACAACTCAGCACATCACAGAGACCATCACAGCACAGCACATCACAGAAACCATCAGACCTCATCACAGAAACAATCAGAGCTCAGTACATCACGGAGACCATCACAGCTCAGCACATCTCAGAAACCATCACGGCTCAGCACATCACAGAAACTGTGACAGCTCAGCACATCACAGAGAGCATCACAGCTCAGCACATCACAAAGTCCGTCACAGCTCAGCACATCACAGAAACCATCACAGCTCATCACAGAAACCATCACAGCTCAGCACATCACAGAGACCATCACAGCTCAGCACATGACAGAGACCATCACAGCTCAGCACATCACAGAGACCATCACAGATCAGCACATCGCAGAAAACATCACAGCTCAGCACATCGCAGAAACCATCACAGCTCAGCACGTCACAGAAACCACCACAGCGCATCACATCAGAGAGACCATCACAGCACAGCACTTCACAGAATCCGTCACAGCTCTGCACATCAGAGAGACGATCTCAGCTCAGCACATCACAGAATCTATCACAACTCAGCACATCACAGAGACCATCACAGCACAGCACATCACAGAAACCATCAGACCTCATCACAGAAACAATCAGAGCTCAGTACATCACGGAGACCATCACAGCTCAGCACATCTCAGAAACCATCACGGCTCAGCACATCACAGAAACTGTGACAGCTCAGCACATCACAGAGAGCATCACAGCTCAGCACATCACAAAGTCCGTCACAGCTCAGCACATCAGAGAGACCATCACAGCACAGCACATCACAGAGACCATCACAGCACATCACAGAAACCATTACAGCTCAGCACCTCACGGAAACCATCACAGCTCAGCACATCACAGAGTCCATCAAAGCTCAGCACATCACAGAAACCATCACAGCTCATCGCGTCACAGTGACCATCACATCTCAGCAGATCACAGAGGCCATCACAGCTCAGCACATCACAGACACCATGACAGCTTATCACATATCAGAAACCATCACAGCTCAGCACGTCACAGAAACCATTAGACCTCATCACAGAAACAATCAGAGCTCAGCACATCACAGAAACCATCACAGCTCAGCACATCACAGAAACTGTGACAGTTCAGCACATCACAGAGAGCATCACAGCTCAGCACATCACAAAAACCATCACAGCTTAGCACATCACAGAGGCCATCACAGCTCAGCACATCACAGAGACCATCACAGCTCATCACATCACAGAAAACATCACAGCTCAGCACAGCACAGTGACCATAACAGCTCAGCACATCACAGAAACCATCACAGCTCAGCACATCACAGAGACCATCACAGAATATCACAGAACCAAGCACAGCACATCACAGAAAGCATCACAGCTCATCACAGAAACCATCGCAGCACATCACATCGCAGAGCCCATCACAGCTCTGCACATCACAGAAACCATCACAACTCAGCACATCACAGATTCTGTCACAGCTCGTAACAGAAAGCATTACAGCTCATCACAGCGCAATACATCACAGTCACCATCACAGCTCAGCACATCACAGAAACCAACACAGCTTAGCGCATCATAGAGACCATCACAGCTCAGCATATCGCACACACCATCATAGCTCATCACCGAATACATCACAGCTCATCACAAAAACCATTGCAGCTCAACACATCACAGAAACCATCAAAGCTCAGCACATCACAGAAACCATCACAGCTCAGCACATCACAGAAACCATCACAGCTTAGCACATCACAGATGCCATCACAGCTCAGCACATCACAGAGACCATCACAGCTCATCACATCACTGAGACTATCACAGCTCATCATATAACAGAAAACATCACAGCTCAGCACATCACAGAGACCATCGCAGGTCAGCACATCACAGAAACCATCACAGCTTAGCACATCACAGATGCCATCACAGCTCAGCACATCACGGAGACCATCACATCTCAGCACATCACTGAGACTATCACAGCTCATCATATAACAGAAAACATCACAGCTCAGCACATCACAGAGACCATCGCAGGTCAGCAGATCACAGAAACCATCATAGCTCAGCACATCACAGAGACCATCACATCTCAGCACATCACATAAAACACCGCATCTCATCACAGAAACCCTCACAGCTCATCACAGAAACCACCACAGCTCAGCGCATCAAAGAAACCATCACAGCTCATCCCATCACAGAAAGCATCACAGCTCATCACAGAAACCATCGCAGCGCATCACATCACAGAGTCCATCACAGCTCAGCACATCACAGAAACCATAAGAGCTCAGCACATCACAGAGACCATCAGAGCTCAGAACATCACAGAGACCATCACAGCTCATCACATCACAGAGATCATCACATCTCAGCACATCACAGAAACCATCACAGCTCAGCACATCACAGAAACCATCACAGCTTAGCACATCACAGATGCCATCACAGCTCAGCACATCACAGAGACCATCACAGCTCATCACATCACAGAAAACATCACAGCTCAGCACATCACGGAGACCGTCACATCTCAGCACGTCACTGAGACTATCACAGCTCATCATATAACAGAAAACATCACAGCTCAGCACATCACAGAGACCATCACATCACAGCACATCACAGAAAACACCGCATCTCATCACAGAAACCCTCACAGCTCAGCACAGAAACCACCACAGCTCAGCGCATCAAAGAAACCATCACAGCTCATCCCATCACAGAAAGCATCACAGTTCATCACAGAAACCATCGCAGCGCATCACATCACAGAGTCCATCACAGCTCAGCACATCATAGAAACCATCACAGATCATCACTGAGAGCATTACAGCTCAGCTCATCACAGAGACCATCAGAGCTCAGAACATCACAGAGACCAGCACAGCTCAGCACATCACAGAGAACATCACAGCTCAGCGCATCATAGAGACTATCACAGCTCAGCACGTCACAGAAACTATCACAGCTCAGCACAGCACAGAGACCATCAGAGCTCAGAACATCACAGAGACCATCACAGCTCAGCACATCACAGGAACCATCACAGCTCAGCACATCACAGAAACCATCAAAGCTCAGCACATCACAGAGAACAGCACAGCACATCACAGAAACCATCACAGTTCATCACAGAAACCATCACAGCTCAGCACATCACAGAATCCATCACAGATCATCACTGATAGCATTACAGCTCAGCACATCACAGAGACCATCTGAGCTCAGAACATCACAGAGACCATCTGAGCTCAGACATCACAGAATCTATCACAACTCAGCACATCACAGAGACCATCACAGCACAGCACATCACAGAAACCATCAGACCTCATCACAGAAACAATCAGAGCTCAGTACATCACGGAGACCATCACAGCTCAGCACATCTCAGAAACCATCACGGCTCAGCACATCACAGAAACTGTGACAGCTCAGCACATCACAGAGAGCATCACAGCTCAGCACATCACAAAGTCCGTCACAGCTCAGCACATCACAGAAACCATCACAGCTCATCACAGAAACCATCACAGCTCAGCACATCACAGAGACCATCACAGCTCAGCACATGACAGAGACCATCACAGCTCAGCACATCACAGAGACCATCACAGATCAGCACATCGCAGAAAACATCACAGCTCAGCACATCGCAGAAAACATCACAGCTCAGCACGTCACAGAAACCACCACAGCGCATCACATCAGAGAGACCATCACAGCACAGCACTTCACAGAATCCGTCACAGCTCTGCACATCAGAGAGACGATCTCAGCTCAGCACATCACAGAATCTATCACAACTCAGCACATCACAGAGACCATCACAGCACAGCACATCACAGAAACCATCAGACCTCATCACAGAAACAATCAGAGCTCAGTACATCACGGAGACCATCACAGCTCAGCACATCTCAGAAACCATCACGGCTCAGCACATCACAGAAACTGTGACAGCTCAGCACATCACAGAGAGCATCACAGCTCAGCACATCACAAAGTCAGTCACAGCTCTGCACATCACAGAAACCATCACAGCTCATCACAGAAACCATCACAGCTCAGCACATCACAGAGACCATCACAGCTCAGCACATGACAGAGACCATCACAGCTCAGCACATCACAGAGACCATCACAGATCAGCACATCGCAGAAAACATCACAGCTCAGCACATCGCAGAAACCATCACAGCTCAGCACGTCACAGAAACCACCACAGCGCATCACATCAGAGAGACCATCACAGCACAGCACTTCACAGAATCCGTCACAGCTCTGCACATCAGAGAGACGATCTCAGCTCAGCACATCACAGAATCTATCACAACTCAGCACATCACAGAGACCATCACAGCACAGCACATCACAGAAACCATCAGACCTCATCACAGAAACAATCAGAGCTCAGTACATCACGGAGACCATCACAGCTCAGCACATCTCAGAAACCATCACGGCTCAGCACATCACAGAAACTGTGACAGCTCAGCACATCACAGAGAGCATCACAGCTCAGCACATCACAAAGTCCGTCACAGCTCAGCACATCAGAGAGACCATCACAGCACAGCACATCACAGAGACCATCACAGCACATCACAGAAACCATTACAGCTCAGCACCTCACGGAAACCATCACAGCTCAGCACATCACAGAGTCCATCAAAGCTCAGCACATCACAGAAACCATCACAGCTCATCGCGTCACAGTGACCATCACATCTCAGCAGATCACAGAGGCCATCACAGCTCAGCACATCACAGACACCATGACAGCTTATCACATATCAGAAACCATCACAGCTCAGCACGTCACAGAAACCATTAGACCTCATCACAGAAACAATCAGAGCTCAGCACATCACAGAAACCATCACAGCTCAGCACATCACAGAAACTGTGACAGTTCAGCACATCACAGAGAGCATCACAGCTCAGCACATCACAAAAACCATCACAGCTTAGCACATCACAGAGGCCATCACAGCTCAGCACATCACAGAGACCATCACAGCTCATCACATCACAGAAAACATCACAGCTCAGCACAGCACAGTGACCATAACAGCTCAGCACATCACAGAAACCATCACAGCTCAGCACATCACAGAGACCATCACAGAATATCACAGAACCAAGCACAGCACATCACAGAAAGCATCACAGCTCATCACAGAAACCATCGCAGCACATCACATCGCAGAGCCCATCACAGCTCTGCACATCACAGAAACCATCACAACTCAGCACATCACAGATTCTGTCACAGCTCGTAACAGAAAGCATTACAGCTCATCACAGCGCAATACATCACAGTCACCATCACAGCTCAGCACATCACAGAAACCAACACAGCTTAGCGCATCATAGAGACCATCACAGCTCAGCATATCGCACACACCATCATAGCTCATCACCGAATACATCACAGCTCATCACAAAAACCATTGCAGCTCAACACATCACAGAAACCATCAAAGCTCAGCACATCACAGAAACCATCACAGCTCAGCACATCACAGAAACCATCACAGCTTAGCACATCACAGATGCCATCACAGCTCAGCACATCACAGAGACCATCACAGCTCATCACATCACTGAGACTATCACAGCTCATCATATAACAGAAAACATCACAGCTCAGCACATCACAGAGACCATCGCAGGTCAGCACATCACAGAAACCATCACAGCTTAGCACATCACAGATGCCATCACAGCTCAGCACATCACGGAGACCATCACATCTCAGCACATCACTGAGACTATCACAGCTCATCATATAACAGAAAACATCACAGCTCAGCACATCACAGAGACCATCGCAGGTCAGCAGATCACAGAAACCATCATAGCTCAGCGCATCACAGAGACCATCACATCTCAGCACATCACATAAAACACCGCATCTCATCACAGAAACCCTCACAGCTCATCACAGAAACCACCACAGCTCAGCGCATCAAAGAAACCATCACAGCTCATCCCATCACAGAAAGCATCACAGCTCATCACAGAAACCATCGCAGCGCATCACATCACAGAGTCCATCACAGCTCAGCACATCACAGAAACCATAAGAGCTCAGCACATCACAGAGACCATCAGAGCTCAGAACATCACAGAGACCATCACAGCTCATCACATCACAGAGATCATCACATCTCAGCACATCACAGAAACCATCACAGCTCAGCACATCACAGAAACCATCACAGCTTAGCACATCACAGATGCCATCACAGCTCAGCACATCACAGAGACCATCACAGCTCATCACATCACAGAAAACATCACAGCTCAGCACATCACGGAGACCGTCACATCTCAGCACGTCACTGAGACTATCACAGCTCATCATATAACAGAAAACATCACAGCTCAGCACATCACAGAGACCATCACATCACAGCACATCACAGAAAACACCGCATCTCATCACAGAAACCCTCACAGCTCAGCACAGAAACCACCACAGCTCAGCGCATCAAAGAAACCATCACAGCTCATCCCATCACAGAAAGCATCACAGCTCATCACAGAAACCATCGCAGCGCATCACATCACAGAGTCCATCACAGCTCAGCACATCATAGAAACCATCACAGATCATCACTGAGAGCATTACAGCTCAGCTCATCACAGAGACCATCAGAGCTCAGAACATCACAGAGACCAGCACAGCTCAGCACATCACAGAGAACATCACAGCTCAGTGCATCATAGAGACCATCACAGCTCAGCACGTCACAGAAACTATCACAGCTCAGCACAGCACAGAGACCATCAGAGCTCAGAACATCACAGAGACCATCACAGCTCAGCACATCACAGGAACCATCACAGCTCAGCACATCACAGAAACCATCAAAGCTCAGCACATCACAGAGAACAGCACAGCACATCACAGAAACCATCACAGTTCATCACAGAAACCATCACAGCTCAGCACATCACAGAATCCATCACAGATCATCACTGATAGCATTACAGCTCAGCACATCACAGAGACCATCTGAGCTCAGAACATCACAGAGACCATCTGAGCTCAGACATCACAGAGACCATCACAGCTCAGCACATCACAAAGACCATCACAGCTCAGCGTTCACAGAGACCAACACAGCTCAGCACATCACAGCTCAGCACATCACAGAAACCATCAAAGCTCAGCACATAACAGAGAACAGCACAGCACATCATAGAAACCATCACAGTTCATCACAGAAATCAGCACACTCAGCACATCCCAGAATACATCACAGATCATCACAGAAACCATCACATCTCAGCACAGAAACCATTACAGCTCAGAACATCACAGAAACAATCATAGCTCAGCACATCACAGAAAACATCACAGCTCATCACATCACAGAGACCATCACAGCTCAGCACCTCACAGAAAACATCACAGCTCAGCACATCACAGAAACCATCACAACTCAGCACATCACAGCAACCATCACAGCTCAGCACGTCACAGAGATCATCACATCACATCACAGATCCATTCACAGCTCATCACAGAAACCATCATAGCTCAGCACATCACAGATGCCATCACAGATCATCACTGAAAGTATTACAGATCATCACCGAAACCATAACAGCACAGCACATCACAGAGACGATCTCAGCTCAGCGCATCACAGAGACCATCACAGCTCAGCGCATCACAGACCTTTACAGCTAAGCACATCACAGAAACCATCACAGCGCATTACATCACAGAGACCATCACAGCTCAGCCTATCACTGAAACCATCACAGCTCTGCACATCCCAGAAACCAACACAGTTTAGCGCATCATAGAAACCATCACAGCTCAGCATATCACACACACCATCATAGCTCATCACCGAATACATCACAGCTCATCACAAAAACCATTGCAGCTCAACACATCACTGAAACCATCAAAGCTCAGCACATCAGAGAAACCATTACAGCTCAGCACATCACAGAAATCATCACAGATCATCACAGAAACCATCACATCTCAGCACAGAAACCATTACACCTCAGAACATCACAGAAACAAACATAGCTCAGCACATCACAGAGTCCATCACAGCTCAGCACATCACGGAGACCATCACAGCTCAGCACAGAGACCATCACAGCTCAGCGCATCACAGAAATCATCACAGCTCACCACATCACTGAAACCATCACAGCTCAGCACATCACAGATACAATCACAGCTCATCACAGAAACCATCACAGCTCATCACAGAAACGATAGCAGCGCATCACATCACAGAGACCATCACAACTCAGCACATCACAGAAACCATCACAGCTCAGCACATCACAGAGAACATGACAGCACATCACAGAAACCATCACGGCTCAGCACATCACAGAAACAATCATTGCACAGCACATCACAGAAATAATCACAGCTCATCACATCACAGAAACCAGCACAGCTCAACACATCACAGTGGCCATCACAGATCGGCACATCACAGACACCATGACAGCTCATCACATCACAGAAACCTGCACAGCTCAGCACATCACAGAAAACATCAGAGCTCATCACATCACAGAGACCATCACAGATCAGCACATCAGAGACCATCACAGAGACCATCACAGCTCAGCACATCACAGAAACCATAACAGTGCAGCACATCACAGAGACCATCAGAGCTCAGAACATCACAGAGACCATCACAGCTCAGCACGTCACAGAAACTATCACAGTTTAGAACATCACAGAGACCATCAGAGCTCAGAACATCACAGAGACCATCAGAGCTCAGCACATCATAGAGACCGTCACAGCTCAGCGCATCACGGAGAACATCACAGCTCAGCGCTTCACAGAGACCAGCACATCTCAGCACATCACAGGAACCACAACAGCTCAGCACATCACAGAAACCATCAAAGCTCAGTACATCACAGAGAACAGCAAAGCACATCACAGAAACCATCACAGTTCATCACAGAAACCATCACAGCTCAGCACATCACAGAGTCCATCACAGATCATCACTGATAGCATTACAGCTCAGCACATCACAGTGACCATCAGAGCTCAGAACATCACTGAGACCATCAAAGCTCAGCACATAACAGAGAACAGCACAGCACATCACAGAAACCGTCACAGTTCATCACAGAAACCATCACACTCAGCACATCCTAGAATACTTCACAGATCATCACAGAGACCATCACAGCTCAGCGCATCACAGACACCATCACAGCTAAGCACATCACAGAAACCAACACAGCGCATTACATCACAGAGACAATCAGAGCTCAGCCTATCACAGAAACCATTACAGCTCTGCACATCCCAGAAACCATCACAGCTTAGAGCATCATAGAGACCATCACAGCTCAGCATATCGCACACACCATCATAGCTCATCACAGATTACATCATAACTCATCACAAAAATCATTGCAGCTCAACACATCACAGAAACCATCAAATCTCAGCATATCACAGAAACCATCACAGCTCAGCACATCACAGAAACCATCACAGCTTAGCACATCACAGAGGCCATCACAGCTCAGCACATCACAGAGACCATCACAGCTCATCACATCACAGAAAACATCACAGCTCAGCACATCACAGAGACCATCACAGCTCAGTACAGAAATCATCACAGCTCAGCACAGAAACCATCACAGCTCAGCACATCACAGAAACGATCACACCTCAGCACATCACAGCTCAGCACATCACAGAAACCATCACAGCTCATCACAGCTCAGCACATCACAGAAACCATCACAGCTCAGCACAACACAGAGACCATCACACAACATCACAGAACCCAGCACAGCACATCTCAGAAAGCATCACAGCTCAGCACATCACAGAGTCCATCACAGATCATCACTGATAGCATTACAGCTCAGCACATCACAGAGACCATCAGAGCTCAGAACATCACTGAGACCATCAAAGCTCAGCACATAACAGAGAACAGCACAGCACATCACAGAAACCGTCACAGTTCATCACAGAAACCATCACACTCAGCACATCCTAGAATACTTCACAGATCATCACAGAGACCATCACAGCTCAGCGCATCACAGAGACCATCACAGCTAAGCACATCACAGAAACCAACACAGCGCATTACATCACAGAGACAATCAGAGCTCAGCCTATCACAGAAACCATTACAGCTCTGCACATCCCAGAAACCATCACAGCTTAGAGCATCATAGACACCATCACAGCTCAGCATATCGCACACACCATCATAGCTCATCACAGATTACATCACAACTCATCACAAAAATCATTGCACCTCAACACATCACAGAAACCATCAAATCTCAGCACATCACAGAAACCATCACAGCTCAGCACATCACAGAAACCATCACAGCTTAGCACATCACAGAGGCCATCACAGCTCAGCACATCACAGAGACCATCACAGCTCATCACATCACAGAAAACATCACAGCTCAGCACATCACAGAGACCATCACAGCTCAGTACAGAAATCATCACAGCTCAGCACAGAAACCATCACAGCTCAGCACATCACAGAAACGATCACACCTCAGCACATCACAGCTCAGCACATCACAGAAACCATCACAGCTCATCACAGCTCAGCACATCACAGAAACCATCACAGCTCAGCACAACACAGAGACCATCACACAACATCACAGAACCCAGCACAGCACATCTCAGAAAGCATCACAGCTCATCACAGAAACCATCACAGGTCAGCACATCAGAGGGAACATCACACCACATCACAGAACCCAGCTCAGCACAGCACAGAAAGCATAACAGCTCATCACAGGAAACCACAACAGTTCATTACATCACAGAGACCATCACAGCTCAGCACATCACAGAGACCATCACAGCTCTGCACATCACAGAAACCATCACAACTCAGCACATCACAGATTCTGTCACAGCTCGTAACAGAAAGCATTACAGCTCATCACAGCGCAATACATCACAGAGACCATCACAGCTCAGCACATCACAGAGACCATCACAGCTCAGCACATCACAGCTCAGCACATCACAGAAACCATCACAGCTCAGCACATCAGAGAGACCGTCACACCACATCACAGAACCCAGCTCAGCACATCACAGAAAACATCACAGCTCAGCACATCACAGAGACCATCGCTGCTCAGCACACCACAGAGACCATCACATCTCAGCGCATCACAGAGACCATCACATCTCAGCACATCACAGAAAACATCACATCTCATCACAGAAACCCTCAGAGCTCAGCACAGAAACCACCACAGCTCAGCGCATCAAAGAAACTTTCACCGCTCATCACATCACAGAAACCATCACAGCTCAGCACATCACTGAACCCAGCACAGCATATCACAGAAAGCATCACAGCTCATCACAAAAACCATCGCAGCGCATCACACCACAGAGTCCATCACAGCTCAGCACATCACAGAGACCATCACAGCTAAGCACATCACAGAAACCAGCACAGCGCATTGCATCACAGAGACCATAACAGCTCAGCCTATCACAGAAACCATTACAGCTCTGCACATCCCAGAAACTATCACAGTTTAGCGCATTATAGAGACCATCACAGCTCAGAATATCGCACACACCATCATAGCTCATCACAGATTACATCACAACTCATCACAAAAATCATTGCAGCTCAACACATCGCAGAAACCATCAAATCTCCGCACATCACAGAAACCATCACAGCTCAGAACATCACAGAGACCATCACAGGTCATCACATCACAGAAAACATCACAACTCAGCACATCACAGAGGCCATCACAACTCATCACAGAGACCATCACAGCTCAGCACAGAGACGATCACAGCTCAGCGCATCACAGAAATCATCACAGCTCATCACATCACAGAAACCATCACAGCTCCACACATCACAGATACAATCACAGCTCATCACAGAAACCATCACAGCACATCACAGAAAGCATCACAGCTCATCACAGAAACGTTCGCAGCGCATCACATCACAGAGTCCATCACAACTCAGCACATCACAGAAACCATCAGAGCTCAGCACATCACAGAGAACATGACAGCACATCACAGAAACCATCACAGCTCAGCACATCACAGGAACAATCATAGCTCAGCACATCACAGAAATAATAACAGTTCATCACATCACAGAAACCATCACAGCTCAACACATCACAGTGGCCATCACAGATCGGCACATCACAGACACCATCACAGCTCATCACATCACAGAGACCATCACATCTCAGCACATCACAGAGACCATCACAGCTCAGCGCATCGCAGAGACCACCACAGTTCATCACAGAAACCATCACAGCTCAGCACATCACAGAATCCATCACAGATCATCACTGAAAGTATTACAGATCATAACCGAAACCATAACAGCACAGCACATCACAGAGACGATCACAGCTCAGCGCATCACAGAGACCATCACAGCTCAGCGCATCACAGACCTTCACAGCTAAGCACATCACAGAAACCATCACAGCGCATTACATCACAGAGTCCATCACAGCTCAGCCTATTACAGAAACCATTACAGCTCTGCGCATCCCAGAATCCATCACAGCTTAGCGCAGCATAGAGACCATCACAGCTCAGCATATCGCATACTCCATCATAGCTCATCACAGATTACATCACAGCTCATCACAAAAACCATTGCAGCTCAACACATCACAGAAACCATCAAAGCTCAGCACATCAGAGAAACCATCACAGCTCAGCACATCACAGAAATCATCACAGCTTAGCACATCACAGATGCCATCACAGCTCAGCACATCACAGAGACTATCACAGCTCAGCACATCACTGACACTATCACAGCTCATCATATAACAGAAATCATCACAGCTCAGCACATCACAGAAACCATCGCAGGTCAGCACATCACAGAAACCATCACAGCTCAGCGCATCACAGAGACCATCACATCTCAGCACGTCACAGAAAGCACCGCATCTCATCACAGAAACCCTCACAGCTCAGCACAGAAACCACCACAGCTCAGCGCATCAAAGAAACCATCACCGCTCATCACATCACAGAAACCATCACAGCTCAGCACATTACAGAACCCAGCACAGCACATCACAGAAGGCATCACAGCTCATCACAGAAACCATCGCAGCGCATTACATCACAGAGTCCATCACAGCTCAGCACATCACAGAAACCATAACAGCTCAGCACATCACAGAGACCATCAGAGCTCAGAAAATCACAGAGACCATCACAGCTCAACACATCACAGAGAAGATCACAGCTCAGTGCATCACAGAGACCATCACAGCTCAGCGCATCACAGGCACCATCACAGCTCAGCACGTCACGGAAACTATCACAGCTCAGCACATCACAGAGACCATCAGAGCTCAGAACATCACAGAGACCATCACAGCTCAGCGCATCACAGAGACCATCACAGCTCAGCGCTTCACAGAGACCAGCACAGCTCAGCACATCACAGGAACCATCACAGCTCAGCACATCACAGGAACCATCACAGCTCAGCACATCACAGAAACCATCAAAGCTCAGCACATCAGAGAGAACAGCACAGCACATCACAGAAACCGTCACAGTTCATCACAGAAACCATCACAATCAGCACATCCTAGAATACTTCACAGATCATCACAGAGACCATCACAGCTCAGCGCATCACAGAGACCATCACAGCTAAGCACATCACAGAAACCAACACAGCGCATTACATCACAGAGACAATCAGAGTTCAGCCTATCACAGAAACCATTACAGCTCTGCACATCCCAGAATCCATCACAGCTTAGCGCAGCATAGAGACCATCACAGCTCAGCATATCGCATACTCCATCATAGCTCATCACAGATTACATCACAACTCATCACAAAAACCATTGCAGCTCAACACATCACAGAAACCATCAAAGCTCAGCACATCAGAGAAACCATCACAGCTCAGCACATCACAGAAATCATCACAGCTTAGCACATCACAGATGCCATCACAGCTCAGCACATCACAGAGACTATCACAGCTCAGCACATCACTGACACTATCACAGCTCATCATATAACAGAAATCATCACAGCTCAGCACATCACAGAAACCATCGCAGGTCAGCACATCACAGAAACCATCACAGCTCAGCGCATCACAGAGACCATCACATCTCAGCACGTCACAGAAAGCACCGCATCTCATCACAGAAACCCTCACAGCTCAGCACAGAAACCACCACAGCTCAGCGCATCAAAGAAACCATCACCGCTCATCACATCACAGAAACCATCACAGCTCAGCACATTACAGAACCCAGCACAGCACATCACAGAAGGCATCACAGCTCATCATAGAAACCATCGCAGCGCATTACATCACAGAGTCCATCACAGCTCAGCACATCACAGAAACCATAACAGCTCAGCACATCACAGAGACCATCAGAGCTCAGAAAATCACAGAGACCATCACAGCTCAACACATCACAGAGAAGATCACAGCTCAGTGCATCACAGAGACCATCACAGCTCAGCGCATCACAGGCACCATCACAGCTCAGCACGTCACGGAAACTATCACAGCTCAGCACATCACAGAGACCATCAGAGCTCCGAACATCACAGAGACCATCACAGCTCAGCGCATCACAGAGACCATCACAGCTCAGCGCTTCACAGAGACCAGCACAGCTCAGCACATCACAGGAACCATCACAGCTCAGCACAACACAGGAACCATCACAGCTCAGCACATCACAGAAACCATCAAAGCTCAGCACACCAGAGAGAACAGCACAGCACATCACAGAAACCGTCACAGTTCATCACAGAAACCATCACAATCAGCACATCCGAGAATACTTCACAGATTATCACAGAGACCATCACAGCTCAGCGCATCACAGAGACCATAACAGCTAAGCACATCACAGAAACCAACACAGCGCATTACATCACAGAGACAATCAGAGCTCAGCCTATCACAGAAACCATTACAGCTCTGCACATCCCAGAATCCATCACAGCTTAGCGCAGCATAGAGACCATCACAGCTCAGCATATCGCATACTCCATCATAGCTCATCACAGATTACATCACAACTCATCACAAAAATCATTGCAGCTCAACACATCACAGAAACCATCAAATCTCAGCACATCACAGAAACCATCACAGCTCAGCATATCACAGAAACCATCACAGCTTAGCACATCACAGAGGCCATCACAGCTCAGCACATCACAGAGACCATCACAGCTCATCACATCACAGAAAACATCACAGCTCAGCACATCACAGCGACCATCACAGCTCATCACAGAAATCATCACAGCTCAGCACAGAAACCATCACAGCTCAGCACATCACAGAAACGATCACAGCTCAGCACATCACAGAGACCATCACACAACATCACAGAACCCAGCACAGCACATCACAGAAAGCATCACAGCTCATCACAGAAACCATCGCAGCATATCACATCACAGAGCCCATCACAGCTCTGCACATCACAGAAACCATCACAACTCAGCACATCACAGATTCTGTCACAGCTCGTAACAGAAAGCATTACAGCTCATCACAGCGCAATACATCACAGAGACCATCACAGCTCAGCACATCACAGAGACTATCACAGCTCAGCACATCACAGAAACCATCACAGCTCAGCACATCAGAGAGACCGTCACACCACATCACAGAACCCAGCTCAGCACATCACAGAAAACATCACAGCTCAGCACATCACAGAGGCCTTCACAGCTCATCACATTACAGAAACCATCACAGCTCAGCACATCACTGAAACCATCACAACTCATCACATCACTGAGACTATCACAGCTAATCATATAACAGAAAACATCATAGCTCAGCACACCACAGAGACCATCGCAGCTCAGCACATCACAGAGACCATCACAGCTTAGCGCATTATAGAGACCATCACAGCTCAGAATATCACACACACCATCATAGCTCATCACAGATTACATCACAACTCATCACAAAAATCATTGCAGCTCAACACATCGCAGAAACCATCAAATCTCCGCACATCACAGAAACCAACACAGCTCAGCACATCAGAGAAACCATCACAGCTTAGCACATCACAGAGGCCATCACAGCTCAGAACATCACAGAGACCATCACAGGTCATCACATCACAGAAAACATCACAACTCAGCACATCACAGAGGCCATCACAACTCATCACAGAGACCATCACAGCTCAGCACAGAGACGATCACAGCTCAGCGCATCACAGAAATCATCACAGCTCATCACATCACAGAAACCATCACAGCTCCACACATCACAGATACAATCACAGCTCATCACAGAAACCATCACAGCACATCACAGAAAGCATCACAGCTCATCACAGAAACGTTCGCAGCGCATCACATCACAGAGTCCATCACAACTCAGCACATCACAGAAACCATCAGAGCTCAGCACATCACAGAGAACATAACAGCACATCACAGAAACCATCACAGCTCAGCACATCACAGGAACAATCATAGCTCAGCACATCACAGAAATAATAACAGTTCATCACATCACAGAAACCATCACAGCTCAACACATCACAGTGGCCATCACAGATCGGCACATCACACACACCATCACAGCTCATCACATCACAGAGACCATCACATCTCAGCACATCACAGAGACCATCACAGCTCAGCGCATCGCAGAGACCACCACAGTTCATCACAGAAACCATCACAGCTCAGCACATCACAGAATCCATCACAGATCATCACTGAAAGTATTACAGATCATAACCGAAACCATAACAGCACAGCACATCACAGAGACGATCACAGCTCAGCGCATCACAGAGACCATCACAGCTCAGCGCATCACAGACCTTCACAGCTAAGCACATCACAGAAACCATCACAGCGCATTACATCACAGAGTCCATCACAGCTCAGCCTATTACAGAAACCATCACAGCTCTGCACATCCCAGAAACCAACACAGCTTAGCGCATCATAGAGACCATCACAGCTCAGCATATCGCACACACCACCATAGCTCATCACAGAATACATCACAGCTCATCACAAAAATCATTGCAGCTCAACACATCACAGAAACCATCACAGCTCAGCACATCACAGAAAACACCACAGCTCAGCACATCACGGAGAACATCACATCTCAGCACATCACTGAGACTATCACAGCTCATCATATAACAGAAAACATCACAGCTCAGCACATCACAGAAACTATCAGAGCGGATTACATCACAGAGACGATCACAGCTCAGCCTGTCACTCAAACCATCACAGCTCAGCACATCCCAGAAACCAACACAGCTTAGCGCATCATAGAGACCATCACAGCTCAGCATATCGCACACACCATCATAGCTCATCACCGAATACATCACAGCTCATCACAAAAACCATTGCAGCTCAACACATCACAGAAACCATCAAAGCTCAGCACATCAGAGAAACCATCACAGCTCAGCACATCACAGAAATCATCACAGCTTAGCACATCACAGATGCCATCACAGCTCAGCACATCACAGAGACTATCACAGCTCAGCACATCACTGAGACTATCACAGCTCATCATATAACAGAAATCATCACAGCTCAGCACATCACAGAAACCATCGCAAGTCAGCACATCACAGAAACCATCACAGCTCAGCGCATCACAGAGACCATCACATCTCAGCACGTCACAGAAAACACCGCATCTCATCACAGAAACCCTCACAGCTCAGCACAGAAACCACCACAGCTCAGCGCATCAAAGAAACCATCACCGCTCATCACATCACAGAAACCATCACAGCTCAGCACATTACAGAACCCAGCACAGCACATCACAGAAGGCATCACAGCTCATCACAGAAACCATCGCAGCGCATTACACCACAGAGTCCATCACAGCTCAGCACATCACAGAAACCATAACAGCTCAGCACATCACAGAGACCATCAGAGCTCAGAAAATCACAGAGACCATCACAGCTCAACACATCACAGAGAAGATCACAGCTCAGTGCATCACAGAGACCATCACAGCTCAGCGCATCACAGGCACCATCACAGCTCAGCACGTCACGGAAACTATCACAGCTCAGCACATCACAGAGACCATCAGAGCTCAGAACATCACAGAGACCATCACAGCTCAGCGCATCACAGAGACCATCACAGCTCAGCGCTTCACAGAGACCAGCACAGCTCAGCACATCACAGGAGCCATCACAGCTCAGCACATCACAGGAACCATCACAGCTCAGCACATCACAGAAACCATCAAAGCTCAGCACATCACAGAAACCATCAAAGCTCAGCACATCAGAGAGAACAGCACAGCACATCACAGAAACCGTCACAGTTCATCACAGAAACCATCACAATCAGCACATCCTAGAATACTTCACAGATCATCACAGAGACCATCACAGCTCAGCGCATCACAGAGACCATCACAGCTAAGCACATCACAGAAACCAACACAGCGCATTACATCACAGAGACAATCAGAGCTCAGCCTATCACAGAAACCATTACAGCTCTGCACATCCCAGAATCCATCACAGCTTAGCACAGCATAGAGACCATCACAGCTCAGCATATCGCATACTCCATCATAGCTCATCACAGATTACATCACAACTCATCACAAAAACCATTGCAGCTCAACACATCACAGAAACCATCAAAGCTCAGCACATCAGAGAAACCATCACAGCTCAGCACATCACAGAAATCATCACAGCTTAGCACATCACAGATGCCATCACAGCTCAGCACATCACAGAGACTATCACAGCTCAGCACATCACTGAGACTATCACAGCTCATCATATAACAGAAATCATCACAGCTCAGCACATCACAGAAACCATCGCAGGTCAGCACATCACAGAAACCATCACAGCCGAGCACATCACAGAGACCATCACAGCTCAGCGCATCACAGAGACCACCACAGTTCATCACAGAAACCATCACAGCTAAGCACATCACAGAATCCATCACAGATCATCACTGAAAGTATTACAGATCATCACCGAAACCATAACATCACAGCACATCACAGAGACCATCAGAGCTCAGAACATCACAGAGACCATCACAGCTCAGCACATCACAGATAACATCACATCTCAGCACATCACAGAAAACACCACATCTCATCACAGAAATCCTCACAGCTCAGCACAGAAACCACTACAGCTCAGCGCATCAAAGAAACCATCACCACTCATCACATCACAGAAACCATCACAGCTCAGCACATCACAGAAACTATCAGAGCGCATTACATCACAGAGACGATCACAGCTCAGCCTATCACTCAAACCATCACAGCTCAGCACATCCCAGAAACCAACACAGCTTAGCGCATCATAGAGACCATCACAGCTCAGCATATCGCACACACCATCATAGCTCATCACCGAATACATCACAGCTCATCACAAAAACCATTGCAGCTCAACACATCACAGAAACCATCAAAGCTCAGCACATCACAGAAACCATCACAGCTCAGCACATCACAGAAACCATCACAGCTTAGCACATCACAGATGCCATCACAGCTCAGCACATCACAGAGACCATCACAGCTCATCACATCACTGAGACTATCACAGCTCATCATATAACAGAAAACATCACAGCTCAGCACATCACAGAGACCATCGCAGGTCAGCACATCACAGAAACCATCACAGCTTAGCACATCACAGATGCCATCACAGCTCAGCACATCACGGAGACCATCACATCTCAGCACATCACTGAGACTATCACAGCTCATCATATAACAGAAAACATCACAGCTCAGCACATCACAGAGACCATCGCAGGTCAGCAGATCTCAGAAACCATCAAAGCTCAGCACATCAGAGAAACCATCACAGCTCAGCACATCACAGAAATCATCACAGCTTAGCACATCACAGATGCCATCACAGCTCAGCACATCACAGAGACTATCACAGCTCAGCACATCACTGAGACTATCACAGCTCATCATATAACAGAAATCATCACAGCTCAGCACATCACAGAAACCATCGCAGGTCAGCACATCACAGAAACCATCACAGCTCAGCACATCACAGAGACCATCACAGCTTAGCACATCACAGAAACCATAACAGCCGAGCACATCACAGAGACCATCACAGCTCAGCGCATCACAGAGACCACCACAGTTCATCACAGAAACCATCACAGCTAAGCACATCACAGAATCCATCACAGATCATCACTGAAAGTATTACAGATCATCACCGAAACCATAACATCACAGCACATCACAGAGACCATCAGAGCTCAGAACATCACAGAGACCATCACAGCTCAGCACATCACAGATAACATCACATCTCAGCACATCACAGAAAACACCACATCTCATCACAGAAATCCTCACAGCTCAGCACAGAAACCACTACAGCTCAGCGCATCAAAGAAACCATCACCACTCATCACATCACAGAAACCATCACAGCTCAGCACATCACAGAAACTATCAGAGCGCATTACATCACAGAGACGATCACAGCTCAGCCTATCACTCAAACCATCACAGCTCAGCACATCCCAGAAACCAACACAGCTTAGCGCATCATAGAGACCATCACAGCTCAGCATATCGCACACACCATCATAGCTCATCACCGAATACATCACAGCTCATCACAAAAACCATTGCAGCTCAACACATCACAGAAACCATCAAAGCTCAGCACATCACAGAAACCATCACAGCTCAGCACATCACAGAAACCATCACAGCTTAGCACATCACAGATGCCATCACAGCTCAGCACATCACAGAGACCATCACAGCTCATCACATCACTGAGACTATCACAGCTCATCATATAACAGAAAACATCACAGCTCAGCACATCACAGAGACCATCGCAGGTCAGCACATCACAGAAACCATCACAGCTTAGCACATCACAGATGCCATCACAGCTCAGCACATCACGGAGACCATCACATCTCAGCACATCACTGAGACTATCACAGCTCATCATATAACAGAAAACATCACAGCTCAGCACATCACAGAGACCATCGCAGGTCAGCAGATCTCAGAAACCATCAAAGCTCAGCACATCAGAGAAACCATCACAGCTCAGCACATCACAGAAATCATCACAGCTTAGCACATCACAGATGCCATCACAGCTCAGCACATCACAGAGACTATCACAGCTCAGCACATCACTGAGACTATCACAGCTCATCATATAACAGAAATCATCACAGCTCAGCACATCACAGAAACCATCGCAGGTCAGCACATCACAGAAACCATCACAGCTCAGCACATCACAGAGACCATCACAGCTTAGCACATCACAGAAACCATAACAGCCGAGCACATCACAGAGACCATCACAGCTCAGCGCATCACAGAGACCACCACAGTTCATCACAGAAACCATCACAGCTAAGCACATCACAGAATCCATCACAGATCATCACTGAAAGTATTACAGATCATCACCGAAACCATAACATCACAGCACATCACAGAGACCATCAGAGCTCAGAACATCACAGAGACCATCACAGCTCAGCACATCACAGATAACATCACATCTCAGCACATCACAGAAAACACCACATCTCATCACAGAAATCCTCACAGCTCAGCACAGAAACCACTACAGCTCAGCGCATCAAAGAAACCATCACCACTCATCACATCACAGAAACCATCACAGCTCAGCACATCACAGAAACTATCAGAGCGCATTACATCACAGAGACGATCACAGCTCAGCCTATCACTCAAACCATCACAGCTCAGCACATCCCAGAAACCAACACAGCTTAGCGCATCATAGAGACCATCACAGCTCAGCATATCGCACACACCATCATAGCTCATCACCGAATACATCACAGCTCATCACAAAAACCATTGCAGCTCAACACATCACAGAAACCATCAAAGCTCAGCACATCAGAGAAACCATCACAGCTCAGCACATCACAGAAATCATCACAGCTTAGCACATCACAGATGCCATCACAGCTCAGCACATCACAGAGACTATCACAGCTCAGCACATCACTGAGACTATCACAGCTCATCATATAACAGAAATCATCACAGCTCAGCACATCACAGAAACCATCGCAAGTCAGCACATCACAGAAACCATCACAGCTCAGCGCATCACAGAGACCATCACATATCAGCACGTCACAGAAAACACCGCATCTCATCACAGAAACCCTCACAGCTCAGCACAGAAACCACCACAGCTCAGCGCATCAAAGAAACCATCACCGCTCATCACATCACAGAAACCATCACAGCTCAGCACATTACAGAACCCAGCACAGCACATCACAGAAGGCATCACAGCTCATCACAGAAACCATCGCAGCGCATTACACCACAGAGTCCATCACAGCTCAGCACATCACAGAAACCATAACAGCTCAGCACATCACAGAGACCATCAGAGCTCAGAAAATCACAGAGACCATCACAGCTCAACACATCACAGAGAAGATCACAGCTCAGTGCATCACAGAGACCATCACAGCTCAGCGCATCACAGGCACCATCACAGCTCAGCACGTCACGGAAACTATCACAGCTCAGCACATCACAGAGACCATCAGAGCTCAGAACATCACAGAGACCATCACAGCTCAGCGCATCACAGAGACCATCACAGCTCAGCAGTTCACAGAGACCAGCACAGCTCAGCACATCACAGGAGCCATCACAGCTCAGCACATCACAGGAACCATCACAGCTCAGCACATCACAGAAACCATCAAAGCTCAGCACATCAGAGAGAACAGCACAGCACATCACAGAAACCGTCACAGTTCATCACAGAAACCATCACAATCAGCACATCCTAGAATACTTCACAGATCATCACAGAGACCATCACAGCTCAGCGCATCACAGAGACCATCACAGCTAAGCACATCACAGAAACCAACACAGCGCATTACATCACAGAGACAATCAGAGCTCAGCCTATCACAGAAACCATTACAGCTCTGCACATCCCAGAATCCATCACAGCTTAGCGCAGCATAGAGACCATCACAGCTCAGCATATCGCATACTCCATCATAGCTCATCACAGATTACATCACAACTCATCACAAAAACCATTGCAGCTCAACACATCACAGAAACCATCAAAGCTCAGCACATCAGAGAAACCATCACAGCTCAGCACATCACAGAAATCATCACAGCTTAGCACATCACAGATGCCATCACAGCTCAGCACATCACAGAGACTATCACAGCTCAGCACATCACTGAGACTATCACAGCTCATCATATAACAGAAATCATCACAGCTCAGCACATCACAGAAACCATCGCAGGTCAGCACATCACAGAAACCATCACAGCTCAGCACATCACAGAGACCATCACAGCTTAGCACATCACAGAAACCATAACAGCCGAGCACATCACAGAGACCATCACAGCTCAGCGCATCACAGAGACCACCACAGTTCATCACAGAAACCATCACAGCTAAGCACATCACAGAATCCATCACAGATCATCACTGAAAGTATTACAGATCATCACCGAAACCATAACATCACAGCACATCACAGAGACCATCAGAGCTCAGAACATCACAGAGACCATCACAGCTCAGCACATCACAGATAACATCACATCTCAGCACATCACAGAAAACACCACATCTCATCACAGAAATCCTCACAGCTCAGCACAGAAACCACTACAGCTCAGCGCATCAAAGAAACCATCACCACTCATCACATCACAGAAACCATCACAGCTCAGCACATCACAGAAACCATCACAGCTCAGCACATCACAGAACCCAGCACAGCACATCACAGAAAGCATTACAGCACATCACAAAAACCATCGCAGTGCATCGCATCACATAGTCCAACACAGCTCAGCACATCACAGAGACCATCAGAGCTCAGAACATCACAGAGACAATCACAGCTCAGCACATCACAGATAACATCACAGCTCAGTGCAGCACAGAGACCACCGCAGCTCAGCACATCACAGAGACCAACACAGCTCAGCACGTCACAGAAACTATCACAGCTCAGCACATCACAGAGGCCATCAGAGCTCAGAACATCACAGAGACCATCACACCTCAGCACATCACAGAGACCATCACAGCTCAGCGCATCACAGAGACCATCACAGCAGAGCACTTCACAGAGACCAGCACAGCTCAGCACATCACAGGAAACATCACAGCTCAGCACATCACAGAAACCATCAAAGCTCAGCACATCACGGAGAACAGCACAGCACATCACAGAAACCATAACAGCCGAGCACATCACAGAGACCATCAGAGCTCAGAACATCACAGAGACCATCACAGCTCAGCACATCACAGAGAACATCACAGCTCAGCGCATCATAGAGACCATCACAGCTCAGCGCATTATAGAGACAATCACAGCTCAGAATATCGCACACACCATCATAGCTCATCACAGATTACATCACAACTCATCACAAAAATCATTGCAGCTAACCACATCGCAGAAACCATCAAATCTCCGCACATCACAGAAACCAACACAGCTCAGCACATCACAGAAACCACCACAGCTTAGCACATCACAGAGGCCATCACAGAGACCATCACAGGTCATCACATCACAGAAAACATCACAACTCAGCACATCACAGAGGCCATCACAACTCATCACAGAGACCATCACAGCACAGCACAGAGACGATCACAGCTCATCGCATCACAGAAATCATCACAGCTCATCACATCACAGAAACCATCACAGCTCCACACATCACAGATAAAATCACAGCTCATCACAGAAACCATCACAGCACATCACAGAAAGCATCACAGCTCATCACAGAAATGTTCGCAGCGCATCACATCACAGAGTCCATCACAACTCAGCACATCACAGAAACCATCAGAGCTCAGCACATCACAGAGAACATGACAGCACATCACAGACACCATCACAGCTCATCACATCAAAGAGACCATCACATCTCAGCACATCACAGAGACCATCACAGTTCATCACAGAAACCATCACAGCTCAGCACATCACTGAATCCATCGCAGATCATCACTGAAAGTATTACAGATCATCACCGAAACCATAACAGCACAGCACATCACAGAGACGATCACAACTCAGCGCATCACAGAGACCATCACAGCTCAGCGCATCACAGACCTTCACAGCTAAGCACTTCACAGAAACCATCACAGCGCATTACATCACAGAGACCATCACAGCTCAGCCTATTACAGAAACCATCACGGCTCTGCACATCCCAGAAACCAACACAGCTTAGGCATCATAGAGATCATCACAGCTCAGCATATCGCACACACCACCATAGCTCATCACCGAATACATCACAGCTCATCACAAAAATCATTGCAGCTCAACACATCACAGAAACCATCAAAGCTCAGCACATCACAGAAACCATCACAGCTCAGCACATCACAGAAAACATCACAGCTCAGCACATCACAGAAAACATCAGAGCGTATTACATCACAGAGACCATCACAGCTCAGCCTATCACTGAAACCATCACAGCTCTGCACATCCCAGAAACCAACACAGCTTAGCGCATCATAGAGACCATCACAGCTCAGCACATCACAGAAATCATCACAGCTTAGCACATCACAGATGCCATCACAGCTCAGCACATCACAGAGACCATCACAGCTCATCACATCACAGAAAACATCACAGCTCAGCACATCACGGAGACCATCATAGCTCAGCACATCACTGAGACTATCACAGCTCATCATATAACAGAAATCATCACAGCTCAGCACATCACAGAGAACATCGCAGGTCAGCACATCACAGAAACCATCACAGCTCAGCACATCACAGAGACCATCACACCTCAGCACATCACAGAGACCATCACAGCTCAGCGCATCACAGAGACCATCACAGCAGAGCACTTCACAGAGACCAGCAAAGCTCAGCACATCACAGGAAACATCACAGCTCAGCACATCACAGAAACCATCAAAGCTCAGCACATCACGGAGAACAGCACAGCACATCACAGAAACCATAACAGCCGAGCACATCACAGAGACCATCAGAGCTCAGAACATCACAGAGACCATCACAGCTCAGCACATCACAGAGAACATCACAGCTCAGCGCATCATAGAGACCATCACAGCTCAGCGCATTATAGAGACAATCACAGCTCAGAATATCGCACACACCATCATAGCTCATCACAGATTACATCACAACTCATCACAAAAATCATTGCAGCTAACCACATCGCAGAAACCATCAAATCTCCGCACATCACAGAAACCAACACAGCTCAGCACATCACAGAAACCACCACAGCTTAGCACATCACAGAGGCCATCACAGAGACCATCACAGGTCATCACATCACAGAAAACATCACAACTCAGCACATCACAGAGGCCATCACAACTCATCACAGAGACCATCACAGCACAGCACAGAGACGATCACAGCTCAGCGCATCACAGAAATCATCACAGCTCATCACATCACAGAAACCATCACAGCTCAACACATCACAGATAAAATCACAGCTCATCACAGAAACCATCACAGCACATCACAGAAAGCATCACAGCTCATCACAGAAATGTTCGCAGTGCATCACATCACAGAGTCCATCACAACTCAGCACATCACAGAAACCATCAGAGCTCAGCACATCACAGAGAACATGACAGCACATCACAGACACCATCACAGCTCATCACATCAAAGAGACCATCACATCTCAGCACATCACAGAGACCATCACAGTTCATCACAGAAACCATCACAGCTCAGCACATCACTGAATCCATCGCAGATCATCACTGAAAGTATTACAGATCATCACCGAAACCATAACAGCACAGCACATCACAGAGACGATCACAACTCAGCGCATCACAGAGACCATCACAGCTCAGCGCATCACAGACCTTCACAGCTAAGCACTTCACAGAAACCATCACAGCGCATTACATCACAGAGACCATCACAGCTCAGCCTATTACAGAAACCATCACGGCTCTGCACATCCCAGAAACCAACACAGCTTAGGCATCATAGAGATCATCACAGCTCAGCATATCGCACACACCACCATAGCTCATCACCGAATACATCACAGCTCATCACAAAAATCATTGCAGCTCAACACATCACAGAAACCATCAAAGCTCAGCACATCACAGAAACCATCACAGCTCAGCACATCACAGAAAACATCACAGCTCAGCACATCACAGAAAACATCAGAGCGTATTACATCACAGAGACCATCACAGCTCAGCCTATCACTGAAACCATCACAGCTCTGCACATCCCAGAAACCAACACAGCTTAGCGCATCATAGAGACCATCACAGCTCAGCACATCACAGAAATCATCACAGCTTAGCACATCACAGATGCCATCACAGCTCAGCACATCACAGAGACCATCACAGCTCATCACATCACAGAAAACATCACAGCTCAGCACATCACGGAGACCATCATAGCTCAGCACATCACTGAGACTATCACAGCTCATCATATAACAGAAATCATCACAGCTCAGCACATCACAGAGAACATCGCAGGTCAGCACATCACAGAAACCATCACAGCTCAGCACATCACAGAGACCATCACATCTCAGCACATCACAGAAAACACCGCATCTCATCACAGAAACCCTCACAGCTCAGCACAGAAACCACCACAGCTCAGCGCATCAAAGAAACCATCACCGCTCATCACATCACAGAAACCATCACAGCTCAGCACATTACAGAACACAGCACAGCACATCACAGAAAGCATCACAGCACATCACAGAAATCATCGCAGCGCATCACATCACAGAGTCCATCACAGCTGAGCACATCACAGAAACCATAACAGCTCAGCACATCACAGAGACCATCAGAGCTCAGAACATCACAGAGACCATCACAGCTCAACACATCACAGAGAAGATCACAGCTCAGCGCATCACAGAGACCATCACAGCTCAGCACGTCACGGAAACTATCACAGCTCAGCAAATCACAGAGACCATCAGAGCTCAGAACATCACAGAGACCATCACAGCTCAGCACATCACAGAGACCATCACAGCTCAGCGCTTCACAGAGACCAGCAAAGCTCAGCACATCACAGGAACCATCACAGCTCAGCACATCACAGAAACCATCAAAGCTCAGCACGTCAGAGAGAACAGCACAGCACATCACAGAACCCAGCTCATCACATCACAGAAACCATCACAGCTCAGCACATCACTGAACCCAGCACAGCATATCACAGAAAGCATCACAGCTCATCACAAAAACCATCACAGCGCATCACATCACAGAGTCCATCACAGCTCAGCACATCACAGAGACCATCACAGAGACCATCACAGGTCATCACATCACAGAAAACATCACAACTCAGCACATCACAGAGGCCATCACAACTCATCACAGAGACCATCACAGCACAGCACAGAGACGATCACAGCTCATCGCATCACAGAAATCATCACAGCTCATCACATCACAGAAACCATCACAGCTCCACACATCACAGATAAAATCACAGCTCATCACAGAAACCATCACAGCACATCACAGAAAGCATCACAGCTCATCACAGAAATGTTCGCAGCGCATCACATCACAGAGTCCATCACAACTCAGCACATCACAGAAACCATCAGAGCTCAGCACATCACAGAGAACATGACAGCACATCACAGACACCATCACAGCTCATCACATCAAAGAGACCATCACATCTCAGCACATCACAGAGACCATCACAGTTCATCACAGAAACCATCACAGCTCAGCACATCACTGAATCCATCGCAGATCATCACTGAAAGTATTACAGATCATCACCGAAACCATAACAGCACAGCACATCACAGAGACGATCACAACTCAGCGCATCACAGAGACCATCACAGCTCAGCGCATCACAGACCTTCACAGCTAAGCACTTCACAGAAACCATCACAGCGCATTACATCACAGAGACCATCACAGCTCAGCCTATTACAGAAACCATCACGGCTCTGCACATCCCAGAAACCAACACAGCTTAGGCATCATAGAGATCATCACAGCTCAGCATATCGCACACACCACCATAGCTCATCACCGAATACATCACAGCTCATCACAAAAATCATTGCAGCTCAACACATCACAGAAACCATCAAAGCTCAGCACATCACAGAAACCATCACAGCTCAGCACATCACAGAAAACATCACAGCTCAGCACATCACAGAAAACATCAGAGCGTATTACATCACAGAGACCATCACAGCTCAGCCTATCACTGAAACCATCACAGCTCTGCACATCCCAGAAACCAACACAGCTTAGCGCATCATAGAGACCATCACAGCTCAGCACATCACAGAAATCATCACAGCTTAGCACATCACAGATGCCATCACAGCTCAGCACATCACAGAGACCATCACAGCTCATCACATCACAGAAAACATCACAGCTCAGCACATCACGGAGACCATCATAGCTCAGCACATCACTGAGACTATCACAGCTCATCATATAACAGAAATCATCACAGCTCAGCACATCACAGAGAACATCGCAGGTCAGCACATCACAGAAACCATCACAGCTCAGCACATCACAGAGACCATCACACCTCAGCACATCACAGAGACCATCACAGCTCAGCGCATCACAGAGACCATCACAGCAGAGCACTTCACAGAGACCAGCAAAGCTCAGCACATCACAGGAAACATCACAGCTCAGCACATCACAGAAACCATCAAAGCTCAGCACATCACGGAGAACAGCACAGCACATCACAGAAACCATAACAGCCGAGCACATCACAGAGACCATCAGAGCTCAGAACATCACAGAGACCATCACAGCTCAGCACATCACAGAGAACATCACAGCTCAGCGCATCATAGAGACCATCACAGCTCAGCGCATTATAGAGACAATCACAGCTCAGAATATCGCACACACCATCATAGCTCATCACAGATTACATCACAACTCATCACAAAAATCATTGCAGCTAACCACATCGCAGAAACCATCAAATCTCCGCACATCACAGAAACCAACACAGCTCAGCACATCACAGAAACCACCACAGCTTAGCACATCACAGAGGCCATCACAGAGACCATCACAGGTCATCACATCACAGAAAACATCACAACTCAGCACATCACAGAGGCCATCACAACTCATCACAGAGACCATCACAGCACAGCACAGAGACGATCACAGCTCAGCGCATCACAGAAATCATCACAGCTCATCACATCACAGAAACCATCACAGCTCCACACATCACAGATAAAATCACAGCTCATCACAGAAACCATCACAGCACATCACAGAAAGCATCACAGCTCATCACAGAAATGTTCGCAGTGCATCACATCACAGAGTCCATCACAACTCAGCACATCACAGAAACCATCAGAGCTCAGCACATCACAGAGAACATGACAGCACATCACAGACACCATCACAGCTCATCACATCAAAGAGACCATCACATCTCAGCACATCACAGAGACCATCACAGTTCATCACAGAAACCATCACAGCTCAGCACATCACTGAATCCATCGCAGATCATCACTGAAAGTATTACAGATCATCACCGAAACCATAACAGCACAGCACATCACAGAGACGATCACAACTCAGCGCATCACAGAGACCATCACAGCTCAGCGCATCACAGACCTTCACAGCTAAGCACTTCACAGAAACCATCACAGCGCATTACATCACAGAGACCATCACAGCTCAGTCTATTACAGAAACCATCACGGCTCTGCACATCCCAGAAACCAACACAGCTTAGGCATCATAGAGATCATCACAGCTCAGCATATCGCACACACCACCATAGCTCATCACCGAATACATCACAGCTCATCACAAAAATCATTGCAGCTCAACACATCACAGAAACCATCAAAGCTCAGCACATCACAGAAACCATCACAGCTCAGCACATCACAGAAAACATCACAGCTCAGCACATCACAGAAAACATCAGAGCGTATTACATCACAGAGACCATCACAGCTCAGCCTATCACTGAAACCATCACAGCTCTGCACATCCCAGAAACCAACACAGCTTAGCGCATCATAGAGACCATCACAGCTCAGCACATCACAGAAATCATCACAGCTTAGCACATCACAGATGCCATCACAGCTCAGCACATCACAGAGACCATCACAGCTCATCACATCACAGAAAACATCACAGCTCAGCACATCACGGAGACCATCATAGCTCAGCACATCACTGAGACTATCACAGCTCATCATATAACAGAAATCATCACAGCTCAGCACATCACAGAGAACATCGCAGGTCAGCACATCACAGAAACCATCACAGCTCAGCACATCACAGAGACCATCACATCTCAGCACATCACAGAAAACACCGCATCTCATCACAGAAACCCTCACAGCTCAGCACAGAAACCACCACAGCTCAGCGCATCAAAGAAACCATCACCGCTCATCACATCACAGAAACCATCACAGCTCAGCACATTACAGAACACAGCACAGCACATCACAGAAAGCATCACAGCACATCACAGAAATCATCGCAGCGCATCACATCACAGAGTCCATCACAGCTGAGCACATCACAGAAACCATAACAGCTCAGCACATCACAGAGACCATCAGAGCTCAGAACATCACAGAGACCATCACAGCTCAACACATCACAGAGAAGATCACAGCTCAGCGCATCACAGAGACCATCACAGCTCAGCACGTCACGGAAACTATCACAGCTCAGCAAATCACAGAGACCATCAGAGCTCAGAACATCACAGAGACCATCACAGCTCAGCACATCACAGAGACCATCACAGCTCAGCGCTTCACAGAGACCAGCAAAGCTCAGCACATCACAGGAACCATCACAGCTCAGCACATCACAGAAACCATCAAAGCTCAGCACGTCAGAGAGAACAGCACAGCACATCACAGAACCCAGCTCATCACATCACAGAAACCATCACAGCTCAGCACATCACTGAACCCAGCACAGCATATCACAGAAAGCATCACAGCTCATCACAAAAACCATCGCAGCGCATCACATCACAGAGTCCATCACAGCTCAGCACATCACAAAAGCCATAACAGCTCAGTACATCACAGAGACCATCACAGCTCAACACATCACAGTGGCCATCACAGATCGGCACATCACAGACACCATCACAGCTCATCACATCACAGAGACCATCACATCTCAGCACATCACAGAGACATCACAGCTCAGCACATCACAGAATCCATCACAGATCATCACTGAAAGTATTACAGATCATCACCGAAACCATAACAGCACAGCACATCACAGGGACGATCACAGCTCAGCGCATCACAGAGACCATCACAGCTCAGCGCATCACAGACCTTCACAGCTAAGCACATCACAGAAACCATGGCAGCGCATTACATCACAGAGACCATCACAGCTCAGCCTATTACAGAAACCATCACAGCTCTGCACATCCCAGAAACCAACACAGCTTAGCGCATCATAGAGACCATCACAGCTCAGCATATCGCACACACCACCATAGCTCATCACCGAATACATCACAGCTCATCACAAAAATCATTGCAGCTCAACACATCACAGAAACCATCAAAGCTCAGCACATCACAGAAACCATCACAGCTCAGCACATCACAAAAACCATCACAGCTTAGCACATCACAGATGCCATCGCAGCTCATCACATTACAGAAAACATCACAGCTCAGCACATCACGGAGACCATCACATCTCAGCACATCACTGAGATATCACAGCTCATCATATAACAGAAAACATCACAGTTCAGCACATCACAGAGACCATCGCAGGTCAGCGCATCAAAGAAACCATCACCGCTCATAACATCACAGAAACCATCACAGCTCAGCACATCACAGAACCCAGCACAGCACATCACAGAAAGCATCACAGTTCATCACAAAAACCATCGCAGCGCATCACATCACAGAGTCCATCACAGCTCAGCACATCACCGAAACCTTTACAGCTCAGCACATCACAGAGACCATCAGAGCTCAGAACATCACAGAGACCATCACAGCTCAGCACATCACAGAGAACATCACAGCTCAGTGCATCACAGAAACCATCACAGCTCAGAGCATCACAGAAACCATCAAAGCTCAGCACGTCACAGAAACTATCACAGATTAGCACATCACAGAGACCATCAGAGCTCAGAACATCACAGAGACCATCACAGCTCAGCACATCACAGAGACGATCACAGCTCAGCGCATCACAGAGACCATCACAGCTCAGCGCTTCACAGAGACCATCACAGCTCATCACATCACAGAAAACATCACAGCTCAGCACATCACGGAGACCATAACAGCTAAGCACATCACTGAGACTATCACAGCTCATCATATAACAGAAAACATCACAGCTCAGCACATCACAGAGACCATCACAGCTCAGCACATCACAGAGACCATCACAGCTCAGTGCATCACAGAAACCATCACAGCTCAGCACATCACGGAGACGATCACAGCTCAGCACATCACAGAGACCATCACAGCTCAGTACATCACAGAGAACATCACAGCTCAGCGCTTCACAGAGACCATCACAGCTCATCACATCACAGAAAACATCGCAGCTCAGCACATCACGGAGACCATAACAACTAAGCACATCACTGAGACTATCACAGCTCATCATATAACAGAAAACATCACAGCTCATCACATCACAGAGACCATCACAGCTCAGCACATCACAGAGACCATCACAGCTCAGTGCATCACAGAAACCATCACAGCTCAGCACATCACGGAGACGATCACAGCTCAGCACATCACAGAGACCATCACAGCTCAGTACATCACAGAGAACATCACAGCTCAGCGCTTCACAGAGACCATCACAGCTCATCACATCACAGAAAACATCGCAGCTCAGCACATCACGGAGACCATAACAGCTAAGCACATCACTGAGACTATCACAGCTCATCATATAAAAGAAAACATCACAGCTCAGCGCATCACAGAGACCATCACATCTCAGCACATCACAGAAAACACCGCATCTCATCACAGAAACCCTCACAGCTCAGCACAGAAACCACCACAGCTCAGCGCATCAAAGAAACCATCACCGCTCATCACATCACCGAAACCATCACAGCTCAGCACATCACAGTACCCAGCACAGCACATCACAGAAAGCATCACAGCTCATCACAGAAACCATCGCAGCGCATCACATTACAGAGTCCATCACAGCTCAGCACATCACAGAAACCATAACAGCTCAGCACATCACAGAGACCATCACAGCTCAGCGCATCACAGAAACCATCACAACTCAGCACGTCACAGAAACTATCACAGCTTAGCACATCACAGAGACCATCAGAGCTCAGAACATCACAGAGACCATCAGAGCTCAGCACATCACAGAGACGATCACAACTCAGCACATCACAGAGACCATCACAGCTCAGTACATCACAGAGAACATCACAGCTCAGCGCTTCACAGAGACCATCACAGCTCATCACATCACAGAAAACATCACATCTCAGCACATCACAGAAACCATCAAAGCTCAGCACATCACAGAGAACAGCACAGCACATCACAGAAACCATCACAGTTCATCACAGAAACCATCACAGCTCAGCATATCGCACACACCACCATAGCTCATCACCGAATACATCACAGCTCATCACAAAAATCATTGCAGCTCAACACATCACAGAAACCATCAAAGCTCAGCACATCACAGAAACCATCACAGCTCAGCACATCACAGAAACCATCACAGCTTAGCACATCACAGATGCCATCGCAGCTCATCACATCACAGAAAACATCACAGCTCAGCACATCACGGAGACCATCACATCTCAGCACATCACTGAGATATCACAGCTCATCATATAACAGAAAACATCACAGCTCAGCACATCACAGAGACCATCGCAGGTCAGCGCATCAAAGAAGCCATCACCACTCATAACATCACAGAAACCATCACAGCTCAGCACATCACAGAACCCAGCACAGCACATCACAGAAAGCATCACAGCTCATCACAGAAACCATCGCAGCGCATCACATCACCGAGTCCATCACAGCTCAGCACATCACCGAAACCTTAACAGCTCAGCACATCACAGAGACCATCAGAGCTCAGAACATCACAGAGACCATCACAGCTCAGCACATCACAGAGAACATCACAGCTCAGTGCATCACAGAAACCATCACAGCTCAGCACGTCACAGAAACTATCACAGCTTAGCACATCACAGAGACCATCAGAGCTCAGAACATCACAGAGACCATCAGAGCTCAGCACATCACAGAGACGATCACAGCTCAGCACATCACAGAGACCATCACAGCTCAGTACATCACAGAGAACATCACAGCTCAGCGCTTCACAGAGACCATCACAGCTCATCACATCACAGAAAACATCACAGCTCAGCACATCACGGAGACCATAACAGCTAAGCACATCACTGAGACTATCACAGCTCATCATATAACAGAAAACATCACAGCTCAGCGCATCACAGAGACCATCACATCTCAGCACATCACAGAAAACACCACATCTCATCACAGAAACCCTCACAGCTCAGCACAGAAACAACCACAGCTCAGCGCATCAAAGAAACCATCACCGCTCATCACATCACCGAAACCATCACTGCTCAGCACATCACAGAACCCAGCACAGCACATCACATAAAGCATCACAGCTCATCACAGAAACCATCGCAGCGCATCACATCACAGAGTCCATCACAGCTCAGCACATCACAGAAACCATAACAGCTCAGCACATCACAGAGACCATCACAGCTCAGCGCATCACAGAGACCATCACAGCTCAGCGCTTCACAGAGACCAGCACAACTCAGCATATCACAGGAACCATCACAGCTCAGCACATCACAGAAACCATCAAAGCTCAGCACATCACAGAGAACAGCACAGCACATCACAGAAACCATCACAGTTCATCACAGAAACCATCACAGCTCAGCACATCACAGAGTCCATCCCAGATCATCACTCAGAGCATTACAGCTCAGCACATCACAGAGACCATCAGAGCTCAGAACATCGCAGAGACCATCACAGCTCAGCACATCACAGGGACCATCACAGCTCAGCGCTTCACCGAGACCAGCACAGCTCAGCACATCACAGAAACCATCAAAGCTCAGCACATAACAGAAGGCAGCACAGCACATCACAGAAACCATCACAGTTCATCACAGAAACCATCACAGCTCAGCACATCCCAGAATACATCACAGATCATCACAGAAACCATCACATCTCAGCACAGAAAACATTACAGCTCAGAACATCACAGAAACAATCATAGCTCAGCACATCACAGAAAACATCACAGCTCATCACATCACAGAGACCATCACAGCTCAGCACATCACAGAGACCATCACAGCTCAGCGCATCACAGAGACCACCACAGTTCATCACAGAAACCATCACAGCTAAGCACATCACAGAATCCATCACAGATCATCACTGAAAGTATTACAGATCATCACCGAAACCATAACAGCACAGCACATCACAGAGACCATCAGAGCTCAGAACATCACAGAGACCATCACAGCTCAGCACATCACAGATAACATCACATCTCAGCACATCACAGAAAACACCACATCTCATCACAGAAATCCTCACAGCTCAGCACAGAAACCACCACAGCTCAGCGCATCAAAGAAACCATCACCGCTCATCACATCACAGAAACCATCACAGCTCAGCACATCACAGAACCCAGCACAGCACATCACAGAAAGCATCACAGCACATCACAAAAACCATCGCAGCGCATCACATCACAGAGTCCAACACAGCTCAGCACATCACAGAGACCATCAGAGCTCAGAACATCACAGAGACAATCACAGCTCAGCACATCACAGATAACATCACAGCTCAGTGCAGCACAGAGACCATCACAGCTCAGCGCATCACAGAGACCAACACAGCTCAGCACGTCACAGAAACTATCACAGCTCAGCACATCACAGAGGCCATCAGAGCTCAGAACATCACAAAGACCATCACACCTCAGCACATCACAGAGACCATCACACCTCAGCACATCACAGAGACCATCACAGCTCAGCGCATCACAGAGACCATCACAGCAGAGCACTTCACAGAGACCAGCAAAGCTCAGCACATCACAGGAAACATCACAGCTCAGCACATCACAGAAACCATCAAAGCTCAGCACATCACGGAGAACAGCACAGCACATCACAGAAACCATAACAGCCGAGCACATCACAGAGACCATCAGAGCTCAGAACATCACAGAGACCATCACAGCTCAGCACATCACAGAGAACATCACAGCTCAGCGCATCATAGAGACCATCACAGCTCAGCGCATTATAGAGACAATCACAGCTCAGAATATCGCACACACCATCATAGCTCATCACAGATTACATCACAACTCATCACAAAAATCATTGCAGCTAACCACATCGCAGAAACCATCAAATCTCCGCACATCACAGAAACCAACACAGCTCAGCACATCACAGAAACCACCACAGCTTAGCACATCACAGAGGCCATCACAGAGACCATCACAGGTCATCACATCACAGAAAACATCACAACTCAGCACATCACAGAGGCCATCACAACTCATCACAGAGACCATCACAGCACAGCACAGAGACGATCACAGCTCAGCGCATCACAGAAATCATCACAGCTCATCACATCACAGAAACCATCACAGCTCCACACATCACAGATAAAATCACAGCTCATCACAGAAACCATCACAGCACATCACAGAAAGCATCACAGCTCATCACAGAAATGTTCGCAGTGCATCACATCACAGAGTCCATCACAACTCAGCACATCACAGAAACCATCAGAGCTCAGCACATCACAGAGAACATGACAGCACATCACAGACACCATCACAGCTCATCACATCAAAGAGACCATCACATCTCAGCACATCACAGAGACCATCACAGTTCATCACAGAAACCATCACAGCTCAGCACATCACTGAATCCATCGCAGATCATCACTGAAAGTATTACAGATCATCACCGAAACCATAACAGCACAGCACATCACAGAGACGATCACAACTCAGCGCATCACAGAGACCATCACAGCTCAGCGCATCACAGACCTTCACAGCTAAGCACTTCACAGAAACCATCACAGCGCATTACATCACAGAGACCATCACAGCTCAGCCTATTACAGAAACCATCACGGCTCTGCACATCCCAGAAACCAACACAGCTTAGGCATCATAGAGATCATCACAGCTCAGCATATCGCACACACCACCATAGCTCATCACCGAATACATCACAGCTCATCACAAAAATCATTGCAGCTCAACACATCACAGAAACCATCAAAGCTCAGCACATCACAGAAACCATCACAGCTCAGCACATCACAGAAAACATCACAGCTCAGCACATCACAGAAAACATCAGAGCGTATTACATCACAGAGACCATCACAGCTCAGCCTATCACTGAAACCATCACAGCTCTGCACATCCCAGAAACCAACACAGCTTAGCGCATCATAGAGACCATCACAGCTCAGCACATCACAGAAATCATCACAGCTTAGCACATCACAGATGCCATCACAGCTCAGCACATCACAGAGACCATCACAGCTCATCACATCACAGAAAACATCACAGCTCAGCACATCACGGAGACCATCATAGCTCAGCACATCACTGAGACTATCACAGCTCATCATATAACAGAAATCATCACAGCTCAGCACATCACAGAGAACATCGCAGGTCAGCACATCACAGAAACCATCACAGCTCAGCACATCACAGAGACCATCACACCTCAGCACATCACAGAGACCATCACAGCTCAGCGCATCACAGAGACCATCACAGCAGAGCACTTCACAGAGACCAGCAAAGCTCAGCACATCACAGGAAACATCACAGCTCAGCACATCACAGAAACCATCAAAGCTCAGCACATCACGGAGAACAGCACAGCACATCACAGAAACCATAACAGCCGAGCACATCACAGAGACCATCAGAGCTCAGAACATCACAGAGACCATCACAGCTCAGCACATCACAGAGAACATCACAACTCAGCGCATCATAGAGACCATCACAGCTCAGCGCATTATAGAGACAATCACAGCTCAGAATATCGCACACACCATCATAGCTCATCACAGATTACATCACAACTCATCACAAAAATCATTGCAGCTAACCACATCGCAGAAACCATCAAATCTCCGCACATCACAGAAACCAACACAGCTCAGCACATCACAGAAACCACCACAGCTTAGCACATCACAGAGGCCATCACAGAGACCATCACAGGTCATCACATCACAGAAAACATCACAACTCAGCACATCACAGAGGCCATCACAACTCATCACAGAGACCATCACAGCACAGCACAGAGACGATCACAGCTCAGCGCATCACAGAAATCATCACAGCTCATCACATCACAGAAACCATCACAGCTCCACACATCACAGATAAAATCACAGCTCATCACAGAAACCATCACAGCACATCACAGAAAGCATCACAGCTCATCACAGAAATGTTCGCAGTGCATCACATCACAGAGTCCATCACAACTCAGCACATCACAGAAACCATCAGAGCTCAGCACATCACAGAGAACATGACAGCACATCACAGACACCATCACAGCTCATCACATCAAAGAGACCATCACATCTCAGCACATCACAGAGACCATCACAGTTCATCACAGAAACCATCACAGCTCAGCACATCACTGAATCCATCGCAGATCATCACTGAAAGTATTACAGATCATCACCGAAACCATAACAGCACAGCACATCACAGAGACGATCACAACTCAGCGCATCACAGAGACCATCACAGCTCAGCGCATCACAGACCTTCACAGCTAAGCACTTCACAGAAACCATCACAGCGCATTACATCACAGAGACCATCACAGCTCAGCCTATTACAGAAACCATCACGGCTCTGCACATCCCAGAAACCAACACAGCTTAGGCATCATAGAGATCATCACAGCTCAGCATATCGCACACACCACCATAGCTCATCACCGAATACATCACAGCTCATCACAAAAATCATTGCAGCTCAACACATCACAGAAACCATCAAAGCTCAGCACATCACAGAAACCATCACAGCTCAGCACATCACAGAAAACATCACAGCTCAGCACATCACAGAAAACATCAGAGCGTATTACATCACAGAGACCATCACAGCTCAGCCTATCACTGAAACCATCACAGCTCTGCACATCCCAGAAACCAACACAGCTTAGCGCATCATAGAGACCATCACAGCTCAGCACATCACAGAAATCATCACAGCTTAGCACATCACAGATGCCATCACAGCTCAGCACATCACAGAGACCATCACAGCTCATCACATCACAGAAAACATCACAGCTCAGCACATCACGGAGACCATCATAGCTCAGCACATCACTGAGACTATCACAGCTCATCATATAACAGAAATCATCACAGCTCAGCACATCACAGAGAACATCGCAGGTCAGCACATCACAGAAACCATCACAGCTCAGCACATCACAGAGACCATCACATCTCAGCACATCACAGAAAACACCGCATCTCATCACAGAAACCCTCACAGCTCAGCACAGAAACCACCACAGCTCAGCGCATCAAAGAAACCATCACCGCTCATCACATCACAGAAACCATCACAGCTCAGCACATTACAGAACACAGCACAGCACATCACAGAAAGCATCACAGCACATCACAGAAATCATCGCAGCGCATCACATCACAGAGTCCATCACAGCTGAGCACATCACAGAAACCATAACAGCTCAGCACATCACAGAGACCATCAGAGCTCAGAACATCACAGAGACCATCACAGCTCAACACATCACAGAGAAGATCACAGCTCAGCGCATCACAGAGACCATCACAGCTCAGCACGTCACGGAAACTATCACAGCTCAGCAAATCACAGAGACCATCAGAGCTCAGAACATCACAGAGACCATCACAGCTCAGCACATCACAGAGACCATCACAGCTCAGCGCTTCACAGAGACCAGCAAAGCTCAGCACATCACAGGAACCATCACAGCTCAGCACATCACAGAAACCATCAAAGCTCAGCACGTCAGAGAGAACAGCACAGCACATCACAGAACCCAGCTCATCACATCACAGAAACCATCACAGCTCAGCACATCACTGAACCCAGCACAGCATATCACAGAAAGCATCACAGCTCATCACAAAAACCATCGCAGCGCATCACATCACAGAGTCCATCACAGCTCAGCACATCACAAAAGCCATAACAGCTCAGTACATCACAGAGACCATCACAGCTCAACACATCACAGTGGCCATCACAGATCGGCACATCACAGACACCATCACAGCTCATCACATCACAGAGACCATCACATCTCAGCACATCACAGAGACATCACAGCTCAGCACATCACAGAATCCATCACAGATCATCACTGAAAGTATTACAGATCATCACCGAAACCATAACAGCACAGCACATCACAGGGACGATCACAGCTCAGCGCATCACAGAGACCATCACAGCTCAGCGCATCACAGACCTTCACAGCTAAGCACATCACAGAAACCATGGCAGCGCATTACATCACAGAGACCATCACAGCTCAGCCTATTACAGAAACCATCACAGCTCTGCACATCCCAGAAACCAACACAGCTTAGCGCATCATAGAGACCATCACAGCTCAGCATATCGCACACACCACCATAGCTCATCACCGAATACATCACAGCTCATCACAAAAATCATTGCAGCTCAACACATCACAGAAACCATCAAAGCTCAGCACATCACAGAAACCATCACAGCTCAGCACATCACAAAAACCATCACAGCTTAGCACATCACAGATGCCATCGCAGCTCATCACATTACAGAAAACATCACAGCTCAGCACATCACGGAGACCATCACATCTCAGCACATCACTGAGATATCACAGCTCATCATATAACAGAAAACATCACAGTTCAGCACATCACAGAGACCATCGCAGGTCAGCGCATCAAAGAAACCATCACCGCTCATAACATCACAGAAACCATCACAGCTCAGCACATCACAGAACCCAGCACAGCACATCACAGAAAGCATCACAGTTCATCACAAAAACCATCGCAGCGCATCACAACACAGAGTCCATCACAGCTCAGCACATCACCGAAACCTTTACAGCTCAGCACATCACAGAGACCATCAGAGCTCAGAACATCACAGAGACCATCACAGCTCAGCACATCACAGAGAACATCACAGCTCAGTGCATCACAGAAACCATCACAGCTCAGAGCATCACAGAAACCATCAAAGCTCAGCACGTCACAGAAACTATCACAGATTAGCACATCACAGAGACCATCAGAGCTCAGAACATCACAGAGACCATCACAGCTCAGCACATCACAGAGACGATCACAGCTCAGCGCATCACAGAGACCATCACAGCTCAGCGCTTCACAGAGACCATCACAGCTCATCACATCACAGAAAACATCACAGCTCAGCACATCACGGAGACCATAACAGCTAAGCACATCACTGAGACTATCACAGCTCATCATATAACAGAAAACATCACAGCTCAGCACATCACAGAGACCATCACAGCTCAGCACATCACAGAGACCATCACAGCTCAGTGCATCACAGAAACCATCACAGCTCAGCACATCACGGAGACGATCACAGCTCAGCATATCACAGAGACCATCACAGCTCAGTACATCACAGAGAACATCACAGCTCAGCGCTTCACAGAGACCATCACAGCTCATCACATCACAGAAAACATCGCAGCTCAGCACATCACGGAGACCATAACAACTAAGCACATCACTGAGACTATCACAGCTCATCATATAACAGAAAACATCACAGCTCATCACATCACAGAGACCATCACAGCTCAGCACATCACAGAGACCATCACAGCTCAGTGCATCACAGAAACCATCACAGCTCAGCACATCACGGAGACGATCACAGCTCAGCACATCACAGAGACCATCACAGCTCAGTACATCACAGAGAACATCACAGCTCAGCGCTTCACAGAGACCATCACAGCTCATCACATCACAGAAAACATCGCAGCTCAGCACATCACGGAGACCATAACAGCTAAGCACATCACTGAGACTATCACAGCTCATCATATAAAAGAAAACATCACAGCTCAGCGCATCACAGAGACCATCACATCTCAGCACATCACAGAAAACACCGCATCTCATCACAGAAACCCTCACAGCTCAGCACAGAAACCACCACAGCTCAGCGCATCAAAGAAACCATCACCGCTCATCACATCACCGAAACCATCACAGCTCAGCACATCACAGTACCCAGCACAGCACATCACAGAAAGCATCACAGCTCATCACAGAAACCATCGCAGCGCATCACATTACAGAGTCCATCACAGCTCAGCACATCACAGAAACCATAACAGCTCAGCACATCACAGAGACCATCACAGCTCAGCGCATCACAGAAACCATCACAGCTCAGCACGTCACAGAAACTATCACAGCTTAGCACATCACAGAGACCATCAGAGCTCAGAACATCACAGAGACCATCAGAGCTCAGCACATCACAGAGACGATCACAACTCAGCACATCACAGAGACCATCACAGCTCAGTACATCACAGAGAACATCACAGCTCAGCGCTTCACAGAGACCATCACAGCTCATCACATCACAGAAAACATCACATCTCAGCACATCACAGAAACCATCAAAGCTCAGCACATCACAGAGAACAGCACAGCACATCACAGAAACCATCACAGTTCATCACAGAAACCATCACAGCTCAGCATATCGCACACACCACCATAGCTCATCACCGAATACATCACAGCTCATCACAAAAATCATTGCAGCTCAACACATCACAGAAACCATCAAAGCTCAGCACATCACAGAAACCATCACAGCTCAGCACATCACAGAAACCATCACAGCTTAGCACATCACAGATGCCATCGCAGCTCATCACATCACAGAAAACATCACAGCTCAGCACATCACGGAGACCATCACATCTCAGCACATCACTGAGATATCACAGCTCATCATATAACAGAAAACATCACAGCTCAGCACATCACAGAGACCATCGCAGGTCAGCGCATCAAAGAAGCCATCACCACTCATAACATCACAGAAACCATCACAGCTCAGCACATCACAGAACCCAGCACAGCACATCACAGAAAGCATCACAGCTCATCACAGAAACCATCGCAGCGCATCACATCACCGAGTCCATCACAGCTCAGCACATCACCGAAACCTTAACAGCTCAGCACATCACAGAGACCATCAGAGCTCAGAACATCACAGAGACCATCACAGCTCAGCACATCACAGAGAACATCACAGCTCAGTGCATCACAGAAACCATCACAGCTCAGCACGTCACAGAAACTATCACAGCTTAGCACATCACAGAGACCATCAGAGCTCAGAACATCACAGAGACCATCAGAGCTCAGCACATCACAGAGACGATCACAGCTCAGCACATCACAGAGACCATCACAGCTCAGTACATCACAGAGAACATCACAGCTCAGCGCTTCACAGAGACCATCACAGCTCATCACATCACAGAAAACATCACAGCTCAGCACATCACGGAGACCATAACAGCTAAGCACATCACTGAGACTATCACAGCTCATCATATAACAGAAAACATCACAGCTCAGCGCATCACAGAGACCATCACATCTCAGCAAATCACAGAAAACACCACATCTCCTCACAGAAACCCTCACAGCTCAGCACAGAAACAACCACAGCTCAGCGCATCAAAGAAACCATCACCGCTCATCACATCACCGAAACCATCACTGCTCAGCACATCACAGAACCCAGCACAGCACATCACATAAAGCATCACAGCTCATCACAGAAACCATCGCAGCGCATCACATCACAGAGTCCATCACAGCTCAGCACATCACAGAAACCATAACAGCTCAGCACATCACAGAGACCATCACAGCTCAGCGCATCACAGAGACCATCACAGCTCAGCGCTTCACAGAGACCAGCACAACTCAGCATATCACAGGAACCATCACAGCTCAGCACATCACAGAAACCATCAAAGCTCAGCACATCACAGAGAACAGCACAGCACATCACAGAAACCATCACAGTTCATCACAGAAACCATCACAGCTCAGCACATCACAGAGTCCATCCCAGATCATCACTCAGAGCATTACAGCTCAGCACATCACAGAGACCATCAGAGCTCAGAACATCGCAGAGACCATCACAGCTCAGCACATCACAGGGACCATCACAGCTCAGCGCTTCACCGAGACCAGCACAGCTCAGCACATCACAGAAACCATCAAAGCTCAGCACATAACAGAAGGCAGCACAGCACATCACAGAAACCATCACAGTTCATCACAGAAACCATCACAGCTCAGCACATCCCAGAATACATCACAGATCATCACAGAAACCATCACATCTCAGCACAGAAAACATTACAGCTCAGAACATCACAGAAACAATCATAGCTCAGCACATCACAGAAAACATCACAGCTCATCACATCACAGAGACCATCACAGCTCAGCACATCACAGAGACCATCACAGCTCAGCGCATCACAGAGACCACCACAGTTCATCACAGAAACCATCACAGCTAAGCACATCACAGAATCCATCACAGATCATCACTGAAAGTATTACAGATCATCACCGAAACCATAACAGCACAGCACATCACAGAGACCATCAGAGCTCAGAACATCACAGAGACCATCACAGCTCAGCACATCACAGATAACATCACATCTCAGCACATCACAGAAAACACCACATCTCATCACAGAAATCCTCACAGCTCAGCACAGAAACCACCACAGCTCAGCGCATCAAAGAAACCATCACCGCTCATCACATCACAGAAACCATCACAGCTCAGCACATCACAGAACCCAGCACAGCACATCACAGAAAGCATCACAGCACATCACAAAAACCATCGCAGCGCATCACATCACAGAGTCCAACACAGCTCAGCACATCACAGAGACCATCAGAGCTCAGAACATCACAGAGACAATCACAGCTCAGCACATCACAGATAACATCACAGCTCAGTGCAGCACAGAGACCATCACAGCTCAGCGCATCACAGAGACCAACACAGCTCAGCACGTCACAGAAACTATCACAGCTCAGCACATCACAGAGGCCATCAGAGCTCAGAACATCACAAAGACCATCACACCTCAGCACATCACAGAGACCATCACAGCTCAGCGCATCACAGAGACCATCACAGCTCAGCACTTCACAGAGACCAGAACAGCTCAGCACATCACAGGAACCATCACAGCTCAGCCCATCACAGAAACCATCAAAGCTCAGCACATCACGGAGAACAGCACAGCACATCACAGAAACCATCACAGTTCATCACAGAAACCATCACAGCTCAGCACATCACAGAATCCATCACAGATCATCACTGATAGCATTACAGCTCAGCGCATCACAGAGACCATCAGAGCTCAGAACATCACAGAGACCATCACAGCTCAGCACAACACAGAGACCATCACAGCTCAGCGCTTCACAGAGACCAGCACAGCTCAGCACATCAAAGCTCAGCACATCACAGAAAACATCAAAGCTCCGCATATAACAGAGAGCAGCACAGCTAATCACAGAAACCATCACAGTTCATCACAGAAACCATCACAGCTCAGCACATCACAGAATCCATCACAGATCATCACTGATAGCATTACAGCTCAGCACATCACAGAGACCATCAGAGCTCAGAACATCACAGAGACCATCACAGCTCAGCATAACACAGAGACCATCACAGCTCAGCGCTTCACAGAGACCAGCACAGCTCAGCACATCAAAGCTCAGCACATCACAGAAAACATCAAAGCTCAGCACATAACATAGAACAGCACAGCACATCCCAGAATACATCACGGATCATCACAGAAACCATCACATCTCAACACAGAAACCATTACAGCTCAGAACATCACAGAAACAATCATAGCTCAGCACATCACAGAAACCATCACAGCTCAGCACATCACAGAAACCATCACAGCTCAACACATCATACAGGCCACCACAGCTCAGCACATCACAGACGCCATCACAGCTCTTGACATCACAGAAAGCATCACAGCTCATCTCAGAAACCATCGCAGCGCATCACATCACAGAGTCCATCACAGCTCAGCACATCACAGAAAACATCACAACTCAGCACATCACAGAGGCCAACACAACTCATCACAGAGACCATCACAGCTCAGCACAGAGACCATCACAACTCAGTGCATCACAGAAATCATCACAGCTCACCACATCACTGAAAACATCACAGCTCAGCACATCACAGATACAATCACAGCTCATCACAGAAACCATCACAGCACATCACAGAAAGCATCATAGCTCATCACAGAAACGATCGCAGCGCATCACATCACAGGAACAATCATTGCACAGCACATCACAGAAATAATCACAGCTCATCACATCACAGAAACCAGCACAGCTCAACACATCACAGAGGCCATCACAGATCGGCACATCACAGACACCATCACAGCTCATCACATCACAGAAACCTGCACAGCTCAGCACATCACAGAAAACATCACAGAGACGATCACAGCTCAGCACATCACAGAGACCATCACAGCTCAATGCATCACAGAGACCACCACAGTTCATCACAGAAACCACCACAGCTCAGCACATCACAGAATCCATCACAGATCATCACTGAAAGCATTACAGATCATCACCGAAACCATCACAGCTCAGCACATCTAGAGACCATCACAGCTCAGCGCATCACAGACCTTCACAGTGAAGCACATCCCAGAAACCATCACAGCTTAGCGCATCATAGAGACCATCACAGCTCAGCATATCGCACACACCATCATAGCTCATCACAGAATACATCACAGCTCATCACAAAAACCATTGCAGCTCAGCACATCACAGAAACCATCAAAGCTCAGCACATCACAGAAACTATCACAGCTCAGCACATCACAGAAACCATCACAGCTCAGCACATCACAGAGAACATTACAGCACATCACAGAAACCATCACAGCTCAGCACATCACAGGAACAATCATTGCACAGCACATCACAGAAATAATCACAGCTCATCACATCACAGCAACCAGCACAGCTCTACACATCACAGATCGGCACATCACAGACACCATCACAGCTCATCACATCCCAGAAACCTGCACAGCTCAGCACATCACAGAAAACATCACAGCTCATCACATCACAGAGACCATCACAGCTCAGCATATCACAGAGACCATCACAGCTCAGCACATCACAGAGACCATCACAGCTCAGCGCATCACAGAGACCACCACAGTTCATCACAGAAACCATCACAGCTCAGCACATCACAGAGTCCATCACAGATCATCACTGAAAGCATTACAGATCATCACCGAAACCATCACAGCACAGCACATCACAAAAACGATCACAGCTCAGCGCATCACAGAGACCATCACAGCTCAGCGCATCACAGACCTTCACAGTGAAGCACATCCCAGAAACCATCACAGCTTAGCGCATCATAGAGACCATCACAGCTCAGCATATCGCACACACCATCATAGCTCATCACAGAATACATCACAGCTCATCACAAAAACCATTGCAGCTCAGGACATCACAGAAACCAACAAAGCTCAGCACATCACACAACCCATCACAGCTCAGCACATCACAGAGACCATCACAGCTCATCACATCACAGAAAACATCACAGCTCAGCACATCACGGAGACCATCACAGCTCAGCACATCACAGAGACCATCACAGTTCAGTGCATCACAGAAACCATCACAGCTCAACACAGCACAGAGACCATCACAGCTCAGCACATCACAGAGAACATCACAGCACATCACAGAAACCATCACAGCTCATCACAGAAACCATCACAGGTCAGCAAATCAGAGGGAACATCACACCACATCACAGAACCCAGCTCAGCACAGCATAGAAAGCATAACAGCTCATCACAGGAAACCACAACAGTTCATTACATCACAGAGACCATCACAGCTCAGCACATCACAGAGACCATCACAGTTCAGCGCATAACAGAATCCATCACAGCTCAGCACATTACAGAATCCATCACAGATCATCACTGAAAGCATCACAGTTCATCACAGAAACCATCACAGCTCAGCACATCACAGAGTCCATCACAGCTCAACACATCACAGAGACCATCACAGCTCAGCGCATCACAGAGACCATCACAGCACTTCACAGAACCCAGCACATCACATCACAGAAAGCATCACAGCTCATCACAGAAACAATCGCAGCGCATCACATCACAGAGTCCATCACATCTCAGCATATCACAGAAACCATCACAACTCAGCACATCACAGAAACCATCACAGCTCAGCACATCACAGAGAACATCACAGCACATCACATAAACCATCACAGCTCATCACAGAAACCATCACAGCTCATCAGAGAAAACTTCATAGCTCGGCTCATCACAGAAACGATCACACCTCAGAACATCACAGTGACCATCACAGTTCAGCACATCACAGAAACCATCACAGCACATCACAGCTCAGCACATCACAGAAACCATCACAGCTCAGCACATCACAGAGACCATCACAGCTCATCACAGCTCAGCACAACACAGAAACCATCACAGCTCAGCACATCACAGAGACCATCACAGCTCAGCACATCACAGAAACCATCACAGCTCAGCACATCAGAGAGACCATCACACCACATCACAGAACCCAGCTCATCACATCACGGAAAACATCACAGCTCAGCACATCACAGAGGCCACCACAAACCATCACATCACAGAAACTATCACAGCTCAGAACATCACAGACACCATCACAGCTCATCACATCACTGATACTATCACAGCTCATCATATAACAGAAAACATCACAGCTCAGCACATCACAGAGACCATCGCAGCTCAGCACATCACAGAGACCATCACGGCTCAGCGCATCACAGAGACCATCACAGCTCAGCGCATCACAGAGACCATCACAGCTCAGCGCTTCACAGAGACCAGCACAGCTCAGCATATCACAGGAACCATCACAGCTCAGCACATCACAGAAACCATCAAAGCTCAGCACATCACAGGAACAGCACAGCACATCACAGAAACCATCACAGTTCATCACAGAAACCATCACAGCTCAGCACATCACAGAATCCATCACAGATCATCACTGAGAGCATTACAGCTCAGCACATCACAGGGACCATCACAGCTCAGCGCTTCACCGAGACCAGCACAGCTCAGCACATCACAGAAACAATCAAAGCTCAGCACATAACAGAAAACAGCACAGCACATCACAGAAACCATCACAGTTCATCACAGAAACCATCACAGCTCAGCACATCCCAGAATACATCACAGATCATCACAGAAACCTTCACATCTCAGCACAGAAACCATTACAGCTCAGAACATCACAGAAACAATCAAAGCTCAGCACATCACAGAAAACATCACAGCTCATCACATCACAGAGACCATCACAGCTCAGCACATCACAGAGACCATCACAGCTCAGCGCATCACAGAGACCACCACAGTTCATCACAGAAACCATCACAGCTAAGCACATCACAGAATCCATCACAGATCATCACTGAAAGTATTACAGATCATCACCGAAACCATAACAGCACAGCACATCACAGAGACCATCAGAGCTCAGAACATCACAGAGACCATCACAGCTCAGCACATCACAGATAACATCACATCTCAGCACATCACAGAAAACACCACATCTCATCACAGAAATCCTCACAGCTCAGCACAGAAACCACCACGACTCAGCGCATCAAAGAAACCATCACCGCTCATCACATCACAGAAACCATCACAGCTCAGCACATCACAGAACCCAGCACAGCACATCACAGAAAGCATCACAGCACATCACAAAAATCATCGCAGCGCATCACATCACAGAGTCCAACACAGCTCAGCACATCACAGAAACCATCAGAGCTCAGAACATCACAGAGACAATCACAGCTCAGCACATCACAGATAACATCACAGCTCAGTGCAGCACAGAGACCATCACAGCTCAGCGCATCACAGAGACCAACACAGCTCAGCACGTCACAGAAACTATCACAGCTCAGCACATCACAAAGGCCATCAGAGCTCAGAACATCACAGAGACCATCACACCTCAGCACATCACAGAGACCATCACAGCTCAGCGCATCACAGAGAACATCACAGCTCAGCACTTCACAGAGACCAGCACAGCTCAGCACATCACAGGAACCATCACAGCTCAGCACATCACAGAAACCATCAAAGCTCAGCACATCACAGAGAACAGCATAGCACATCACAGAAACCATCACAGTTCATCACAGAAACCATCACAGCTCAGCATATCACAGAATCCATCACAGATCATCACTGATAGCATTACAGCTCAGCACATCACAGAGACCATCAGAGCTCAGAACATCACAGAGACCATCACAGCTCAGGACAACACAAAGACCATCACAGCTCAGCGCTTCACAGAGACCAGCACAGCTCAGCACATCAAAGCTCAGCACATCACAGAAAACATCAAAGCTCAGCACCTAACAGAGAACAGCACAGCACATCACAGAAACCATCACAGTTCATCACAGAAAGCATCACATCTCAGCACATCCCAGAATACATCACGGATCATCACAGAAACCATCACATCTCAGCACAGAAACCATTACAGCTCAGAACATCACAGAAACAATCATAGCTCAGCACATCACAGAAACCATCACAGCTCAGCACATCACAGAAACCATCACAGCTCAAAACATCATACAGGCCATCACAGCTCAGCACATCAAAGGCGCCATCACAGCTGATGACATCACAGAAAGCATCACAGCTCATCTCAGAAACCATCGCAGCGCATCACATCACAGAGTCCATCACAGCTCAGCACATCACAGAAAACATCACAACTCAGCACATCACAGAGGCCAACACAACTCATCACAGAGACCATCACAGCTCAGCACAGAGACCATCACAGCTCAGTGCATCACAGAAATCATCACAGCTCACCACATCACTGAAACCATCACAGCTCAGCACATCACAGATACAATCACAGCTCATCACAGAAACCATCACAGCACATCAAAGAAAGCATCACAGCTCATCACAGGAACGATCACAGCGCATCACATCACAGGAACAATAATTGCACAGCACATCACAGAAATAATCACAGCTCATCACATCACAGAAACCAGCACAGCTCAACACATCACAGTGGCCATCACAGATCGGCGCATCACAGACACCATCACAGCTCATCACATCACAGAAACCTGCACAGCTCAGCACATCACAGAAAACATCACAGCTCAGCGTATCACAGAGACCACCACAGTTCATCACAGAAACCATCACAGCTCAGCACATCACAGAATCCATCACAGATCATCACTGAAAGCATTACAGATCATCACCGCAACCATCACAGCTCAGCACATCACAGAGACCATCACAGCTCAGCGCATCACAGACCTTCACAGTGAAGCACATCCCAGAAACCATCACAGCTTAGCGCATCATAGAGACCATCACAGCTCAGCATATCGCACACACCATCATAGCTCATCACAGAATACATCACAGCTCATCACAAAAACCATTGCAGCTCAGCACATCACAGAAACCATCAAAGCTCAGCACATCACAGAAACTATCACAGCTCAGCACATCACAGAGAACATTACAGCACATCACAGAAACCATCACAGCTCAGCACATCACAAGAACAATCATTGCACAACACATAACAGAAATAATCACAGCTCATCACATCACAGAAACCAGCACAGCACTACACATCACAGATCGGCACATCACAGACATCATCACAGCTCATCACATCACAGACACCTGCACAGCCCAGCACATCACAGAAAACATCACAGCTCATCACATCACAGAGACCATCACAGCTCAGCATATCACAGAGACCATCACAGCTCAGCACATCACAGAAACCATCACAGCTCAGCACATCACAGAGTCCATCACAGATCATCACTGAAAGCATTACAGATCATCACCGAAACCATCACAGCACAGCACATACAAAGACGATCACAGCTCAGCGCATCACAGAGACCATCACAGCTCAGCGCATCACAGACCTTCACAGTGAAGCACATCCCAGAAACCATCACAGCTTAGCGCATCATAGAGACCATCACAGCTCAGCATATCGCACACACCATCATAGCTCAGCACAGAATACATCACAGCTCATCACAAAAACCATTGCAGCTCAGCACATCACAGAAACCATCAAAGCTCAGCACATCACACATCCCATCACAGCTCAGCACATCACAGAGACAATCACAGCTCATCACATCACAGAAAACATCACAGCTCAGCACATCACGGAGACCATCACAGCTCAGCACATGACAGAGACCATCACAGTTCACTGCATCACAGAAACCATCACAGCTCAACACAGCACAGAGACCATCACAGCTCAGCACATCACAGAGAACATCACAGCACATCACAGAAACCATCACAGCTCATCACAGAAACCATCACAGGTCAGCACATCAGAGGGAACATCACACCACATCACAGAACCCAGCTCAGCACAGCACAGAAAGCATAACAGCTCATCACAGGAAACCACAACAGTTCATTACATCACAGAGACCATCACAGCTCAGCACATCACAGAGACCATCACAGTTCAGCGCATAACAGAATCCATCACAGCTCAGCACATTACAGAATCCATCACAGATCATCACTGAAAGCATCACAGTTCATCGCAGAAACCATCACAGCTCAGCACATCACAGAGTCCATCACAGCTCAGCATATCACGGAGACCATCACAGCACATCACATCACAGAAAGCATCACAGCTCATCACAGAAACAATCGCAGCGCATCACATCACAGAGTCCATCACATCTCAGCACATCACAGATACCATCACAACTCAGCACATCACAGAAACCATCACAGCTCAGCACATCACAGAGAACATCACAGCACATCACATAAACCATCACAGCTCATCACAGAAACCATCACAGCTCATCAGAGAAAACTTCATAACTCGGCACATCACAGAAACGATCACACCTCAGAACATCACAGTGACCATCACAGTTCAACACATCACAGAAACCATCACAGCACATCACAGCTCAGCACATCACAGAAACCATCACAGCTCAGCACATCACAGAGACCATCACAGATCATCACAGTTCAGCACATCACAGAAACCATCACAGCTCAGCACATCACAGAGACCATCACAGCTCAGCACATCACAGAAACCATCACAGCTCAGCACATCAGGGAGACCATCACACCACATCACAGAACCCAGCTCATCACATCACAGAAAACATCACAGCTCAGCACATCACAGAGGCCATCACAAACCATCACATCACAGAAACCATCACAGCTCAGCACATCACAGAAACCATCACAGCTCAGCACATCACAGAGAACATCACAGCACATCACATAAACCATCACAGCTCATCACAGAAACCATCACAGCTCATCAGAGAAAACTTCATAGCTCGGCACATCACAGAAACGATCACACCTCAGAACATCACAGTGACCATCACAGTTCAGCACATCACAGAAACCATCACAGCACATCACAGCTCAGCACATCACAGAAACCATCACAGCTCAGCACATCACAGAACCCAGCACAGCACATCACAGAAACCATCACAGCACATCACAGCTCAGCACATCACAGAAACCATCACAGCTCAGCACATCACAGAGACCATCACAGCTCATCACAGCTCAGCATATCACAGAGGCCATCACAAACCATCACATCACAGAAACCATCACAGCTCAGCACATCACAGACACCATCACAGCTCATCACATCACTGATACTATCACACCTCATCATATAACAGAAAACATCACAGCTCAGCACATCACAGAGACCATCGCAGCTCAGCACATCACAGAGACCATCACGGCTCAGCGCATCACAGAGACCATCACAGCTCAGCGCATCACAGAGACCATCACAGCTCAGCGCATCACAGAGACCATCACAGCTCAGCGCTTCACAGAGACCAGCACAGCTCAGCATATCACAGGAACCATCACAGCTCAGCACATCACGGAGACCATCACAGTTCAGTGCATCACAGAAACCATCACAGCTCAACACAGCACAGAGACCATCACAGCTCAGCACATCACAGAGAACATCACAGCACATCACAGAAACCATCACAGCTCATCACAGAAACCATCACAGGTCAGCAAATCAGAGGGAACATCACACCACATCACAGAACCCAGCTCAGCACAGCACAGCAAGCATAACAGCTCATCACAGGAAACCACAACAGTTCATTACATCACAGAGACCATCACAGCTCAGCACATCACAGAGACCATCACAGTTCAGCGCATAACAGAATCCATCACAGCTCAGCACATTACAGAATCCATCACAGATCATCACTGAAAGCATCACAGTTCATCACAGAAACCATCACAGCTCAGCACATCACAGAGTCCATCACAGCTCAGCATATCACGGAGACCATCACAGCTCAGCGCATCACAGAGACCATCACAGCACTTCACAGAACACAGCACATCACATCACAGAAAGCATCACAGCTCATCACAGAAACAATCGCAGCGCATCACATCACAGAGTCCATCACATCTCAGCACATCACAGAAACCATCACAACTCAGCACATCACAGAAACCATCACAGCTCAGCACATCACAGAGAACATCACAGCACATCACAGAGAACATCACAGCACATCACATAAACCATCACAGCTCATCACAGAAACCATCACAGCTCATCAGAGAAAACTTCATAGCTCGGCACATCACAGAAACGATCACACCTCAGAACATCACAGTGACCATCACAGTTCAGCACATCACAGAAACCATCACAGCACATCACAGCTCAGCACATCACAGAAACCATCACAGCTCAGCACATCACAGAACCCAGCACAGCACATCACAGAAAGCATCACAGCACATCACAAAAATCATCGCAGCGCATCACATCACAGAGTCCAACACAGCTCAGCACATCACAGAAACCATCAGAGCTCAGAACATCACGGAGACAATCACAGCTCAGCACATCACAGATAACATCACAGCTCAGTGCAGCACAGAGACCATCACAGCTCAGCGCATCACAGAGACCAACACAGCTCAGCACGTCACAGAAACTATCACAGCTCAGCACATCACAGAGGCCATCAGAACTCAGAACATCACAGAGACCATCACACCTCAGCACATCACAGAGACCATCACAGCTCAGCGCATCACAGAGACCATCACAGCTCAGAACTTCACAGAGACCAGCACAGCTCAGCACATCACAGGAACCATCACAGCTCAGCACATCACAGAAACCATCAAAGCTCAGCACATCACAGAGAACAGCATAGCACATCACAGAAACCATCACAGTTCATCACAGAAACCATCACAGCTCAGCATATCACAGAATCCATCACAGATCATCACTGATAGCATTACAGCTCAGCACATCACAGAGACCATCAGAGCTCAGAACATCACAGAGACCATCACAGCTCAGGACAACACAGAGACCATCACAGCTCAGCGCTTCACAGAGACCAGCACAGCTCAGCACATCAAAGCTCAGAACATCACAGAAAACATCAAAGATCAGCACCTAACAGAGAACAGCACAGCACATCACAGAAACCATCACAGTTCATCACAGAAAGCATCACAGTTCAGCACATCCCAGAATACATCACGGATCATCACAGAAACCATCACATCTCAGCACAGAAACCATTACAGCTCAGAACATCACAGAAACACTCATAGCTCAGCACATCACAGAAACCATCACAGCTCAAAACATCATACAGGCCATCACAGCTCAGCACATCAAAGGCGCCATCACAGCTGATGACATCACAGAAAGCATCACAGCTCATCTCAGAAACCATCGCAGCGCATCACATCACAGAGTCCATCACAGCTCAGCACATCACAGAAAACATCACAACTCAGCACATCACAGAGGCCAACACAACTCATCACAGAGACCATCACAGCTCAGCACAGAGACCATCACAGCTCAGTGCATCACAGAAATCATCACAGCTCACCACATCACTGAAACCATCACAGCTCAGCACATCACAGATACAATCACAGCTCATCACAGAAACCATCACAACACATCAAAGAAAGCATCACAGCTCATCACAGAAACGATCACAGCTCATCACATCACAGAAACCTGCACAGCTCAGCACATCACAGAAAACATCACAGCTCATCACATCACAGAGACGATCACAGCTCAGCACATCACAGAGACCATCACAGCTCAGCGCATCACAGAGACCACCACAGTTCATCACAGAAACCATCACAGCTCAGCACATCACAGAATCCATCACAGATCATCACTGAAAGCATTACAGATCATCACCGCAACCATCACAGCTCAGCACATCACAGAGACCATCACAGCTCAGCGCATCACAGACCTTCACAGTGAAGCACATCCCAGAAACCATCACAGCTTAGCGCATCATAGAGACCATCACAGCTCAGCATATCGCACACACCATCATAGCTCATCGCAGAATACATCACAGCTCATCACAAAAACCATTGCAGCTCAGCACATCACAGAAACCATCAAAGCTCAGCACATCACAGAAACTATCACAGCTCAGCACATCACAGAGAAGATTACAGCACATCACAGAAACCATCACAGCTCAGCACATCACAGGAACAATCATTGCACAGCACATCACAGAAATAATCACAGCTCATCACATCACAGAAACCAGCACAGCTCTACACATCACAGATCGGCACATCACAGACACCATCACAGCTCATCACATCACAGAAACCTGCACAGCTCAGCACATCACAGAAAACATCACAGCTCATCACATCACAGAGACCATCACAGCTCAGCATATCACAGAGACCATCACAGCTCAGCACATCACAGAGACCATCACAGCTCAGCGCATCACAGAGACCACCACAGTTCATCACAGAAACCATCACAGCTCAGCACATCACAGAGTCCATCACAGATCATCACTGAAAGCATTACAGATCATCACCGAAACCATCACAGCACAGCACATCACAGAGACGATCACAGCTCAGCACATCACAGAAACCATCAAAGCTCAGCACATCACAGAAACTATCACAGCTCAGCACATCACAGAGAACATTACAGCACATCACAGAAACCATCACAGCTCAGCACATCACAGGAACAATCATTGCACAGCACATCACAGAAATAATCACAGCTCATCACATCACAGAAACCAGCACAGCTCTACACATCACAGATCGGCACATCACAGACACCATCACAGCTCATCACATCACAGAAACCTGCACAGCTCAGCACATCACAGAAAACATCACAGCTCATCACATCACAGAGACCATCACAGCTCAGCATATCACAGAGACCATCACAGCTCAGCACATCACAGAGACCATCACAGCTCAGCGCATCACAGAGACCACCACAGTTCATCACAGAAACCATCACAGCTCAGCACATCACAGAGTCCATCACAGATCATCACTGAAAGCATTACAGATCATCACCGAAACCATCACAGCACAGCACATCACAGAGACGATCACAGCTCAGCGCATCACAGAGACCATCACAGCTTAGCACATCACAGACCTTCACAGTGAAGCACATCCCAGAAACCATCACAGCTTAGCGCATCATAGAGACCATCACAGCTCAGCATATCGCACACACCATCATAGCTCATCACAGAATACATCACAGCTCATCACAAAAACCATTGCAGCTCAGCACATCACAGAAACCATCAAAGCTCAGCACATCACACAACCCATCACAGCTCAGCACATCACAGAAATCATCACAGCTCATCACATCACAGAGACCATCACAGCTCATCACATCACAGAAAACATCACAGCTCAGCACATCACGGAGACCATCACAGCTCAGCACATGACAGAAACCATCACAGTTCAGTGCATCACAGAAACCATCACAGCTCAACACAGCACAGAGACCATCACAGCTCAGCACATCACAGAGAACATCACAGCACATCACAGAAACCATCACAGCTCATCACAGAAACCATCACAGGTCAGCACATCAGAGGGAACATCACACCACATCACAGAACCCAGCTCAGCAAAGCACAGAAAGCATAACAGCTCATCACAGGAAACCACAACAGTTCGTTACATCACAGAGACCATCACAGCTCAGCACATCACAGAGACCATCACAGTTCAGCGCATAACAGAATCCATCACAGCTCAGCACATTACAGAATCCATCACAGATCATCACTGAAAGCATCACAGTTCATCACAGAAACCATCACAGCTCAGCACATCACAGAGACCATCACAGCTCAGCACATCACAGAGACCATCACAGCTCAGCGCATCACAGACCTTCACAGCGAAGCACATCCCAGAAACCATCACAGCTTAGCGCCTCATAGAGACCATCACAGCTCAGCATATCGCCCACACCATCATAGCCCATCACAGAATACATCACAGCTCATCACAAAAACCATTGCAGCTCAACACATCACAGAAACCATCAAAGCTCAGCACATCACAGAAAATATCACAGCTCAGCACATCACAGAAACCATCACAGCTCAGCACATCACAGAAAACATCACATCTCATCACAGAAACCCTCACAACTCAGCACAGAAAGCACCACAGCACAGCACATCACAGAAAGCATCACAGCTCATCACAGAAACCATCACAGCACATCACATCACAGAGTCCATCACAGCTCAGCACATCACAGAAACCATAACAGCTCAGCACATCACAGAGACGATCACAGCTCAGAACATCACAGAGACCATCAAAGCTCAGCACATCACAGAAACCATCACAGCTCAGCACATCACAGAAACCATCACAGCTTAGCACATCACAGATGCCATCACAGCTCAGCACATCACAGAACCCAGCACAGCACATCACAGAAAGCATCACAGAAACCATCACAGCGCATCACATCACAGAGTCCATCACAGCTCAGCACATCACAGAAACCATAACAGCTCAGCACATCACAGAGACGATCACAGCTCAGAACATCACAGAGACCATCAAAGCTCAGCACATCACAGAAACCATCACAGCTCAGCACATCACAGAAACCATCACAGCTTAGCACATCACAGATGCCATCACAGCTCAGCACATCACAGAACCCAGCACAGCACATCACAGAAAGCATCACAGCTCATCACAGAAACCATCACAGCGCATCACATCACAGAGTCCATCACAGCTCAGCACATCACAGAAACCATAACAGCTCAGCACATCACATAGACGATCACAGCTCAGAACATCACAGAGACCATCAAAGCTCAGCACATCACAGAAACCATCACAGCTCAGCACATCACAGAAACCATCACAGCTTAGCACATCACAGATGCCATCACAGCTCAGCACATCACAGAACCCAGCACAGCACATCACAGAAAGCATCACAGCTCATCACAGAAACCATCACAGCGCATCACATCACAGAGTCCATCACAGCTCAGCACATCACAGAAACCATAACAGCTCAGCACATCACAGAGACGATCACAGCTCAGAACATCACAGAGACCATCAAAGCTCAGCACATCACAGAAACCATCACAGCTCAGCACATCACAGAAACCATCACAGCTTAGCACATCACAGATGCCATCACAGCTCAGCACATCACAAAGACCATCACAGCTCATCACATCACAGAAAACATCACAGCTCAGCACATCACAGAGACCATCACAGCTCAGCACATCACAGAGACCATCGCAGCTCAGCACATCAGAGAGACCATCACAGCTCAGCGCTTCACAGAGACCAGCACAGCTCAGCACATCACAGAGAACATCACAGCTCAGCACATCACAGATACCATTACAGCTCTGCACATCCCAGAAACCATCACAGCTTAGCGCATCATAGACACCATCACAGCTCAGCATATCGCACACACCATCATAGCTCATCACAGATTACATCACAACTTATCACAAAAATCATTGCAGCTCAACATATCAGAGAAACCATCAAATCTCAGCACATCACAGAAACCATCACAGCTCAGCACATCACAGAAACCATCTCAGCTTAGCACATCACAGAGGCCATCACAGCTCAGCACAGAAATCGTCACAGCTCAGCACAGAAACCATCACAGTTCAGCATATCACAAAAATGATCACACCTCAGCACATCACAGTGACTATCACAGCTCAGCACATCACAGAAACCATCACAGCTCATCACAGAAACCATCGCAACTCAGCACATCACAGAATAAATCACAGATCATCACTGAAAGCATCACAGCTCATCACCGAAACCATCACAACTCGGCACAGAAACGATCACAGCTCAGAACATCACAGAAACAATCATAGCTCAGCACATCACAGAAACCATCACAGCTCAACACATCACAGAGGACATCACAGAACATCACTGAAAGCATTACAGATCATCACCGAAACCATCACAGCGCAGCACATCACAGAGACGACCACAGCTCAGCGCATCACAGAGACCATCACAGCTAAGCACAGCACAGAAACCATCACAGCTCAGCGCATCACAGAGACCATCACAGCTCAGCGCATCACAGAGACCATCACAGCTAAGCACAGCACAGAAACCATTACAGCTCTGCACATCCCAGAAACCATCACAGCTTAGCGCATCATAGACACCATCACAACTCAGCATATTGCACACACCATCATAGCTCATCACAGATTACATCACAACTTATCACAAAAATCATTGCAGCTCAACATATCAGAGAAACCATCAAATCTCAGCACATCACAGAAACCATCACAGCTCAGCACATCACAGAAACCATCACAGCTTAGCACATCACAGAGGCCATCACAGCTCAGCACATCACAGAAACCATCACAGCTCATCACATCACACAAAACATCGCATCTCAGTACATCACAGAGACCATCACAGCTCATCACAGAAATCATCACAGCTCAGCACAGAAACCATCACAGTTCAGCATATCACAGAAATGATCACACCTCAGCACATCACAGTGACCATCACAGCTCAGCACATCACAGAAACCATAACAGCTCAGCACATCACAGAGACGATCACAGTTCAGAACATCACAGAGACCATCAAAGCTCAGCACATCACAGAAACCATCACAGCTCAGCACATCACAGAAACCATCACAGCTTAGCACATCACAGATGCCATCACAGCTCAGCACATCACAAAGACCATCACAGCTCATCACATCACAGAAAACATCACAGCTCAGCACATCACAGAGACCATCACAGCTCAGCACATCACAGAGACCATCGCAGCTCAGCACATCAGAGAGACCATCACAGCTCAGCGCTTCACAGAGACCAGCACAGCTCAGCACATCACAGAGAACATCACAGCTCAGCACATCACAGATACCATTACAGCTCTGCACATCCCAGAAACCATCACAGCTTAGCGCATCATAGACACCATCACAGCTCAGCATATCGCACACACCATCATAGCTCATCACAGATTACATCACAACTTATCACAAAAATCATTGCAGCTCAACATATCAGAGAAACCATCAAATCTCAGCACATCACAGAAACCATCACAGCTCAGCACATCACAGAAACCATCTCAGCTTAGCACATCACAGAGGCCATCACAGCTCAGCACAGAAATCATCACAGCTCAGCACAGAAACCATCACAGTTCAGCATATCACAGAAATGATCACACCTCAGCACATCACAGTGACTATCACAGCTCAGCACATCACAGAAACCATCACAGCTCATCACAGAAACCATCGCAACTCAGCACATCACAGAATAAATCACAGATCATCACTGAAAGCATCACAGCTCATCACCGAAACCATCACAACTCGGCACAGAAACGATCACAGCTCAGAACATCACAGAAACAATCATAGCTCAGCACATCACAGAAACCATCACAGCTCAACACATCACAGAGGACATCACAGAACATCACTGAAAGCATTACAGATCATCACCGAAACCATCACAGCGCAGCACATCACAGAGACGACCACAGCTCAGCGCATCACAGAGACCATCACAGCTAAGCACAGCACAGAAACCATCACAGCTCAGCGCATCACAGAGACCATCACAGCTCAGCGCATCACAGAGACCATCACAGCTAAGCACAGCACAGAAACCATTACAGCTCTGCACATCCCAGAAACCATCACAGCTTAGCGCATCATAGACACCATCACAACTCAGCATATCGCACACACCATCATAGCTCATCACAGATTACATCACAACTTATCACAAAAATCATTGCAGCTCAACATATCAGAGAAACCATCAAATCTCAGCACATCACAGAAACCATCACAGCTCAGCACATCACAGAAACCATCACAGCTTAGCACATCACAGAGGCCATCACAGCTCAGCACATCACAGAAACCATCACAGCTCATCACATCACACAAAACATCGCATCTCAGTACATCACAGAGACCATCACAGCTCATCACAGAAATCATCACAGCTCAGCACAGAAACCATCACAGTTCAGCATATCACAGAAATGATCACACCTCAGCACATCACAGTGACCATCACAGCTCAGCACATCACAGAAACCATCACAGCTCAGCGCATCACAGAGACCATCACAGCTCATCACAGCTCAGCACATCACAGAAACCATCACAGCTCAGCACATCAGAGAGACCATCACACCACATCACAGAACCCAGCTCAGCACATCACAGAAAACATCACAGCTCAGCACATCACAGAGACCATCACAGCTCATCACATCACAGAAACCATTACAGCTCAGCAAATCACAGAGACCATCACAGCTCAAAACATCACAGAGTACATCACAGCATATAACAGAAACCATCACAGCTCATCACAGAAACCATCACAGCTCAACACATCATGGAGACAATCACACAACATCACAAAACCCAGCACAGCACATCACAGAAAGCATCACAGCTCATCACAAACACCATCACAGCGCATCACATCACAGAGTCCATCACAGCTCAGCACATCACAGAAACCATCGCAGCTCAGCACATCAGAGAGACCATCACACCACATCATAGAACCCAGCACAGCACATCACAGATACAATCGCAGGTCATCACAGAAACCATCTCAGCACATCACAGAACCCAACACAACACATCACAGAAAGCATCACAGCTCATCACAGAAACGATCGCAGCGCATCACATCACAGAGTCCATCACAACTCAGTACATCACAGAAACCATCACAGCTCAGCACATGACAGAAAACATCACAGCTCAGCACATCACAGAGGCCATCACAGCTCAGCACAGCACAGACACCATCACAGCTCACAAATCACAGAAACCATCACAGCTCAGCACATCACAGAAACCATCACAGCTCATCACATCACTGAGACTATCACAGCTCATCATATAACAGAAAACATCACAGCTCAGTACATCACAGAGACCATCGCAGCTCAGCACATCACAGAGACCATCACAGCTCAGCGCATCACAGGGACCATCACATCTCAGCACATCACAGAAAACATCACATCTCATCACAGAAACCCTCACAGCTCAGCACAGAAACCACCACAGCTCAGCGCATCAAAGAAACCATCACCGCTCATCACATCACAAAAACCATCACAGCTCAGCACATCACAGAACCCAGCACAGCACATCACAGAAAGCATCACAGCTCATCACAGAAACCATCGCAGCGCATCACATCACAGAGTCCATCACAGCTCAGCACATCACAGAAACCATAACAGCTCAGCACATCACAGAGAACATCACAGCTCAGTGCATCACAGAGACCATCACAGCTCAGCGCATCACAGAGACCATCACAGCTCAGCACATCACAGAGACGATCACAGCTCAGCGCTTCACAGAGACCAGCACAGCTCAGCACATCACAGGAACCATCACAGCTCAGCACATCACAGAAACCATCAAAGCTCAGCACATCACAGAGAACAGCACAGCACATCACAAAAACCATCACAGTTCATCACAGAAACCATCACAGCTAAGCACATCACAGAATCCATCACAGATCATCACTGAAAGCATTACAGCTCAGCACATCACAGAGACCATCAGAGCTCAGAACATCACAGAGACCATCACAGCTCAGCACATCACAGAGACCATCACAGCTCAGCGCATCACAGAGACCATCACATTCAGTGCTTCACAGAGACCAGCACATCTCAGCACATCACAGGAACCATCACAGCTCAGCACATCACAGAAACCATCAAAGCTCAGTACATAACAGAGAACAGCACAGCACATCACAGAAACCATCACAGTTCATTACAGAAACCATCACATCTCAGCACAGAAACCATTACAGCTCAGAACATCACCGAAACAATCATAGCTCAGCACATCACAGAAACCATCACAGCTCAGCACATCACAGAAACCATCACAGTTCAGCACATCACAGACGCCATCACAGCTCATCACATCACAGAAAGCATCACAGCTCATCTCAGAAACCATCGCAGCGCATCACATCACAGAGTCCATCACAGCTCAGCACATCACAGAAACCATCACAGCACATCACAGCTCAGCACATCACAGAAACCATCACAGCTCAGCACATCACAGAACCCAGCACAGCACATCACAGAAAGCATCACAGCACATCACAAAAATCATCGCAGCGCATCACATCACAGAGTCCAACACAGCTCAGCACATCACAGAAACCATCAGAGCTCAGAACATCACGGAGACAATCACAGCTCAGCACATCACAGATAACATCACAGCTCAGTGCAGCACAGAGACCATCACAGCTCAGCGCATCACAGAGACCAACACAGCTCAGCACGTCACAGAAACTATCACAGCTCAGCACATCACAGAGGCCATCAGAACTCAGAACATCACAGAGACCATCACACCTCAGCACATCACAGAGACCATCACAGCTCAGCGCATCACAGAGACCATCACAGCTCAGAACATCACAGAGACCAGCACAGCTCAGCACATCACAGGAACCATCACAGCTCAGCACATCACAGAAACCATCAAAGCTCAGCACATCACAGAGAACAGCATAGCACATCACAGAAACCATCACAGTTCATCACAGAAACCATCACAGCTCAGCATATCACAGAATCCATCACAGATCATCACTGATAGCATTACAGCTCAGCACATCACAGAGACCATCAGAGTTCAGAACATCACAGAGACCATCACAGCTCAGGACAACACAGAGACCATCACAGCTCAGCGCTTCACAGAGACCAGCACAGCTCAGCACATCAAAGCTCAGAACATCACAGAAAACATCAAAGATCAGCACCTAACAGAGAACAGCACAGCACATCACAGAAACCATCACAGTTCATCACAGAAAGCATCACAGTTCAGCACATCCCAGAATACATCACGGATCATCACAGAAACCATCACATCTCAGCACAGAAACCAATACAGCTCAGAACATCACAGAAACACTCATAGCTCAAAACATCATACAGGCCATCACAGCTCAGCACATCAAAGGCGCCATCACAGCTGATGACATCACAGAAAGCATCACAGCTCATCTCAGAAACCATCGCAGCGCATCACATCACAGAGTCCATCACAGCTCAGCACATCACAGAAAACATCACAACTCAGCACATCACAGAGGCCAACACAACTCATCACAGAGACCATCACAGCTCAGCACAGAGACCATCACAGCTCAGTGCATCACAGAAATCATCACAGCTCACCACATCACTGAAACCATCACAGCTCAGCACATCACAGATACAATCACAGCTCATCACAGAAACCATCACAACACATCAAAGAAAGCATCACAGCTCATCACAGAAACGATCACAGCTCATCACATCACAGAAACCTGCACAGCTCAGCACATCACAGAAAACATCACAGCTCATCACATCACAGAGACGATCACAGCTCAGCACATCACAGAGACCATCACAGCTCAGCGCATCACAGAGACCACCACAGTTCATCACAGAAACCATCACAGCTCAGCACATCACAGAATCCATCACAGATCATCACTGAAAGCATTACAGATCATCACTGCAACCATCACAGCTCAGCACATCACAGAGACCATCACAGCTCAGCGCATCACAGACCTTCACAGTGAAGCACATCCCAGAAACCATCACAGCTTAGCGCATCATAGAGACCATCACAGCTCAGCATATCGCACACACCATCATAGCTCATCGCAGAATACATCACAGCTCATCACAAAAACCATTGCAGCTCAGCACATCACAGAAACCATCAAAGCTCAGCACATCACAGAAACTATCACAGCTCAGCACATCACAGAGAAGATTACAGCACATCACAGAAACCATCACAGCTCAGCACATCACAGGAACAATCATTGCACAGCACATCACAGAAATAATCACAGCTCATCACATCACAGAAACCAGCACAGCTCTACACATCACAGATCGGCACATCACAGACACCATCACAGCTCATCACATCACAGAAACCTGCACAGCTCAGCACATCACAGAAAACATCACAGCTCATCACATCACAGAGACCATCACAGCTCAGCATATCACAGAGACCATCACAGCTCAGCACATCACAGAGACCATCACAGCTCAGCGCATCACAGAGACCACCACAGTTCATCACAGAAACCATCACAGCTCAGCACATCACAGAGTCCATCACAGATCATCACTGAAAGCATTACAGATCATCACCGAAACCATCACAGCACAGCACATCACAGAGACGATCACAGCTCAGCACATCACAGAAACCATCAAAGCTCAGCACATCACAGAAACTATCACAGCTCAGCACATCACAGAGAACATTACAGCACATCACAGAAACCATCACAGCTCAGCACATCACAGGAACAATCATTGCACAGCACATCACAGAAATAATCACAGCTCATCACATCACAGAAACCAGCACAGCTCTACACATCACAGATCGGCACATCACAGACACCATCACAGCTCATCACATCACAGAAACCTGCACAGCTCAGCACATCACAGAAAACATCACAGCTCATCAAATCACAGAGACCATCACAGCTCAGCATATCACAGAGACCATCACAGCTCAGCACATCACAGAGACCATCACAGCTCAGCGCATCACAGAGACCACCACAGTTCATCACAGAAACCATCACAGCTCAGCACATCACAGAGTCCATCACAGATCATCACTGAAAGCATTACAGATCATCACCGAAACCATCACAGCACAGCACATCACAGAGACGATCACAGCTCAGCGCATCACAGAGACCATCACAGCTTAGCGCATCACAGACCTTCACAGTGAAGCACATCCCAGAAACCATCACAGCTTAGCGCATCATAGAGACCATCACAGCTCAGCATATCGCACACACCATCATAGCTCATCACAGAATACATCACAGCTCATCACAAAAACCATTGCAGCTCAGCACATCACAGAAACCATCAAAGCTCAGCACATCACACAACCCATCACAGCTCAGCACATCACAGAAATCATCACAGCTCATCACATCACAGAGACCATCACAGCTCATCACATCACAGAAAACATCACAGCTCAGCACATCACGGAGACCATCACAGCTCAGCACATGACAGAGACCATCACAGTTCAGTGCATCACAGAAACCATCACAGCTCAACACAGCACAGAGACCATCACAGCTCAGCACATCACAGAGAACATCACAGCACATCACAGAAACCATCACAGCTCATCACAGAAACCATCACAGGTCAGCACATCAGAGGGAACATCACACCACATCACAGAACCCAGCTCAGCAAAGCACAGAAAGCATAACAGCTCATCACAGGAAACCACAACAGTTCGTTACATCACAGAGACCATCACAGCTCAGCACATCACAGAGACCATAACAGCTCAGCACATCACAGAGACGATCACAGCTCAGAACATCACAGAGACCATCAAAGCTCAGCACATCACAGAAACCATCACAGCTCAGCACATCACAGAAACCATCACAGCTTAGCACATCACAGATGCCATCACAGCTCAGCACATCACAGAACCCAGCACAGCACATCACAGAAAGCATCACAGCTCATCACAGAAACCATCACAGCGCATCACATCACAGAGTCCATCACAGCTCAGCACATCACAGAAACCATAACAGCTCAGCACATCACAGAGACGATCACAGCTCAGAACATCACAGAGACCATCAAAGCTCAGCACATCACAGAAACCATCACAGCTCAGCACATCACAGAAACCATCACAGCTTAGCACATCACAGATGCCATCACAGCTCAGCACATCACAAAGACCATCACAGCTCATCACATCACAGAAAACATCACAGCTCAGCACATCACAGAGACCATCACAGCTCAGCACATCACAGAGACCATCGCAGCTCAGCACATCAGAGAGACCATCACAGCTCAGCGCTTCACAGAGACCAGCACAGCTCAGCACATCACAGAGAACATCACAGCTCAGCACATCACAGATACCATTACAGCTCTGCACATCCCAGAAACCATCACAGCTTAGCGCATCATAGACACCATCACAGCTCAGCATATCGCACACACCATCATAGCTCATCACAGATTACATCACAATTTATCACAAAAATCATTGCAGCTCAACATATCAGAGAAACCATCAAATCTCAGCACATCACAGAAACCATCACAGCTCAGCACATCACAGAAACCATCTCAGCTTAGCACATCACAGAGGCCATCACAGCTCAGCACAGAAATCATCACAGCTCAGCACAGAAACCATCACAGTTCAGCATATCACAGAAATGATCACACCTCAGCACATCACAGTGACTATCACAGCTCAGCACATCACAGAAACCATCACAGCTCATCACAGAAACCATCGCAACTCAGCACATCACAGAATAAATCACAGATCATCACTGAAAGCATCACAGCTCATCACCGAAACCATCACAACTCGGCACAGAAACGATCACAGCTCAGAACATCACAGAAACAATCATAGCTCAGCACATCACAGAAACCATCACAGCTCAACACATCACAGAGGACATCACAGAACATCACTGAAAGCATTACAGATCATCACCGAAACCATCACAGCGCAGCACATCACAGAGACGACCACAGCTCAGCGCATCACAGAGACCATCACAGCTAAGCACAGTACAGAAACCATCACAGCTCAGCGCATCACAGAGACCATCACAGCTCAGCGCATCACAGAGACCATCACAGCTAAGCACAGCACAGAAACCATTACAGCTCTGCACATCCCAGAAACCATCACAGCTTAGCGCATCATAGACACCATCACAACTCAGCATATCGCACACACCATCATAGCTCATCACAGATTACATCACAACTTATCACAAAAATCATTGCAGCTCAACATATCAGAGAAACCATCAAATCTCAGCACATCACAGAAACCATCACAGCTCAGCACATCACAGAAACCATCACAGCTTAGCACATCACAGAGGCCATCACAGCTCAGCACATCACAGAAACCATCACAGCTCATCACATCACACAAAACATCGCATCTCAGTACATCACAGAGACCATCACAGTTCATCACAGAAATCATCACAGCTCAGCACAGAAACCATCACAGTTCAGCATATCACAGAAATGATCACACCTCAGCACATCACAGTGACCATCACAGCTCAGCACATCACAGAAACCATCACAGCTCAGCGCATCACAGAGACCATCACAGCTCATCACAGCTCAGCACATCACAGAAACCATCACAGCTCAGCACATCAGAGAGACCATCACACCACATCACAGAACCCAGCTCAGCACATCACAGAAAACATCACAGCTCAGCACATCACAGAGACCATCACAGCTCATCACATCACAGAAACCATTACAGCTCAGCAAATCACAGAGACCATCACAGCTCAAAACATCACAGAGTACATCACAGCATATAACAGAAACCATCGCAGCTCATCACAGAAACCATCACAGCTCAACACATCATAGAGACAATCACACAACATCACAAAACCCAGCACAGCACATCACAGAAAGCATCACAGCTCATCACAAACACCATCACAGCGCATCACATCACAGAGTCCATCACAGCTCAGCACATCACAGAAACCATCGCAGCTCAGCACATCAGAGAGACCATCACACCACATCATAGAACCCAGCACAGCACATCACAGATACAATCACAGGTCATCACAGAAACCATCTCAGCACATCACAGAACCCAACACAACACATCACAGAAAGCATCACAGCTCATCACAGAAACGATCGCAGCGCATCACATCACAGAGTCCATCACAACTCAGCACATCACAGAAACCATCACAGCTCAGCACATGACAGAAAACATCACAGCTCAGCACATCACAGAGGCCATCACAGCTCAGCACAGCACAGACGCCATCACAGCTCACAAATCACAGAAACCATCACAGCTCAGCACATCACAGAAACCATCACAGCTCATCACATCACTGAGACTATCACAGCTCATCATATAACAGAAAACATCACAGCTCAGTACATCACAGAGACCATCGCAGCTCAGCACATCACAGAGACCATCACAGCTCAGCGCATCACAGGGACCATCACATCTCAGCACATCACAGAAAACATCACATCTCATCACAGAAACCCTCACAGCTCAGCACAGAAACCACCACAGCTCAGCGCATCAAAGAAACCATCACCGCTCATCACATCACAAAAACCATCACAGCTCAGCACATCACAGAACCCAGCACAGCACATCACAGAAAGCATCACAGCTCATCACAGAAACCATCGCAGCGCATCACATCACAGAGTCCATCACAGCTCAGCACATCACAGAAACCATAACAGCTCAGCACATCACAGAGAACATCACAGCTCAGTGCATCACAGAGACCATCACAGCTCAGCGCATCACAGAGACCATCACAGCTCAGCACATCACAGAGACGATCACAGCTCAGCGCTTCACAGAGACCAGCACAGCTCAGCACATCACAGGAACCATCACAGCTCAGCACATCACAGAAACCATCAAAGCTCAGCACATCACAGAGAACAGCACAGCACATCACAAAAACCATCACAGTTCATCACAGAAACCATCACAGCTAAGCACATCACAGAATCCATCACAGATCATCACTGAAAGCATTACAGCTCAGCACATCACAGAGACCATCAGAGCTCAGAACATCACAGAGACCATCACAGCTCAGCACATCACAGAGACCATCACAGCTCAGCGCATCACAGAGACCATCACATTCAGTGCTTCACAGAGACCAGCACATCTCAGCACATCACAGGAACCATCACAGCTCAGCACATCACAGAAACCATCAAAGCTCAGTACATAACAGAGAACAGCACAGCACATCACAGAAACCATCACAGTTCATTACAGAAACCATCACATCTCAGCACAGAAACCATTACAGCTCAGAACATCACCGAAACAATCATAGCTCAGCACATCACAGAAACCATCACAGCTCAGCACATCACAGAAACCATCACAGTTCAGCACATCACAGACGCCATCACAGCTCATCACATCACAGAAAGCATCACAGCTCATCTCAGAAACCATCGCAGCGCATCACATCACAGAGTCCATCACAGCTCAGCACATCACAGAAAACATCACAACTCAGCACATCACAGAGGCGATCACAACTCACCACAGAGACCATCACAGCTCAGCATAGTGACCATCACAGCTCAGCGCATCACAGAAATCATCACAGCTCATCACATCACAGAAACCATCACAGCTCAGCACATCACAGAAACCATAACAGCTCAGCACATCACAGAGAACATCACAGCTCAGTGCATCACAGAGACCATCACAGCTCAGCGCATCACAGAGACCATCACAGCTCAGCAAGTCACAGAAAGCATCACAGCTCAGCACATCACAGAGACGATCACAGCTCAGCGCTTCACAGAGACCAGCACAGCTCAGCACATCACAGGAACCATCACAGTTCATCACAGAAACCATCACAGCTAAGCACATCACAGAATCCATCACAGATCATCACTGAAAGCATTACAGCTCAGCACATCACAGAGACCATCAGAGCTCAGAACATCACAGAGACCATCACAGCTCAGCACATCACAGAGAACATCACAGCTCAGTGCATCACAGAGACCATCACAGCTCAGCGCATCACAGAGACCATCACAGCTCAGCACATCACAGAGACGATCACAGCTCAGCGCTTCACAGAGACCAGCACAGCTCAGCACATCACAGGAACCATCACAGCTCAGCACATCACAGAAACCATCAAAGCTCAGCACATCACAGAGAACAGCACAGCACATCACAAAAACCATCACAGTTCATCACAGAAACCATCACAGCTAAGCACATCACAGAATCCATCACAGATCATCACTGAAAGCATTACAGCTCAGCACATCACAGAGACCATCAGAGCTCAGAACATCACAGAGACCATCACAGCTCAGCACATCACAGAGACCATCACAGCTCAGCGCATCACAGAGACCATCACATTCAGTGCTTCACAGAGACCAGCACATCTCAGCACATCACAGGAACCATCACAGCTCAGCACATCACAGAAACCATCAAAGCTCAGTACATAACAGAGAACAGCACAGCACATCACAGAAACCATCACAGTTCATTACAGAAACCATCACATCTCAGCACAGAAACCATTACAGCTCAGAACATCACCGAAACAATCATAGCTCAGCACATCACAGAAACCATCACAGCTCAGCACATCACAGAAACCATCACAGTTCAGCACATCACAGACGCCATCACAGCTCATCACATCACAGAAAGCATCACAGCTCATCTCAGAAACCATCGCAGCGCATCACATCACAGAGTCCATCACAGCTCAGCACATCACAGAAAACATCACAACTCAGCACATCACAGAGGCGATCACAACTCACCACAGAGACCATCACAGCTCAGCATAGTGACCATCACAGCTCAGCGCATCACAGAAATCATCACAGCTCATCACATCACAGAAACCATCACAGCTCAGCACATCACAGAAACCATAACAGCTCAGCACATCACAGAGAACATCACAGCTCAGTGCATCACAGAGACCATCACAGCTCAGCGCATCACAGAGACCATCACAGCTCAGCAAGTCACAGAAAGCATCACAGCTCAGCACATCACAGAGACGATCACAGCTCAGCGCTTCACAGAGACCAGCACAGCTCAGCACATCACAGGAACCATCACAGCTCAGCACATCACAGGAACCATCACAGCTCAGCACATCACAGAAACCATCAAAGCTCAGCACATCACAGAGAACAGCACAGCACATCACAAAAACCATCACAGTTCATCACAGAAACCATCACAGCTAAGCACATCACAGAATCCATCACAGATCATCACTGAAAGCATTACAGCTCAGCACATCACAGAGACCATCAGAGCTCAGAACATCACAGAGACCATCACAGCTCAGCACATCACAGAGACCATCACAGCTCAGCGCATCACAGAGACCATCACATTCAGCGCTTCACAGAGACCAGCACATCTCAGCACATCACAGGAACCATCACAGCTCAGCACATCACAGAAACCATCAAAGCTCAGTACATAACAGAGAACAGCACAGCACATCACAGAAACCATCACAGTTCATTACAGAAACCATCACATCTCAGCACAGAAACCATTACAGCTCAGAACATCACAGAAACAATCATAGCTCAGCACATCACCGAAACCATCACAGCTCAGCACATCACAGAAACCATCACAGTTCAGCACATCACAGACGCCATCACAGCTCATCACGTCACAGAAAGCATCACAGCTCATCTCAGAAACCATCGCAGCGCATCACATCACAGAGTCCATCACAGCTCAGCACATCACAGAAAACATCACAACTCAGCACATCACAGAGGCGATCACAACTCATCACAGAGACCATCACAGCTCAGCATAGAGACCATCACAGCTCAGCGCATCACAGATATCATCACAGCTCATCACATCACAGAAACCATCACAGCTCAGCACATCACAGATACAATCACAGCTCATCACAGAAACCATCACAGCACATCACAGAAAGCATCACAGCTCATCACAGAAACGATCGTAGCGCATCACATCACAGAGTTTATCACAACTCAGCACATCACAGAAACCATCACAGCTCAGCAAATCACAGGAACAATCATAGCTCAGCACATCACAGAAATAATCACAGCTCATCACATCACAGAAACCATCACACCTCAACACATCGCAGTGGCCATCACAGATCGGCACATCACAGACACCATCACAGCTCATCACATCACAGAGACCATCACAGCTCAGCACATCACAGAGACCATTACAGCTCAGCACATCACAGAAACCATCACAGCTCATCATATCACAGAAACCATCACAGCTCAGCACATCACAGAGACCATCACAGCTCAGCGCATAACAGAGACCATCACAGCTCAGCACATCACAGAAACCATCACATCTCAGCACATCAGAGAGAATAGCACAGCACATCACAGAATCCATCACAGTTCATCACTGAAAGCATTACAGATAATCACCGAAACCATCACAGCACAGCACATCACAGAGTCCAACACAGCTCAGCGCATTACAGAGACCATCACAGCTAAGCACATCACAGAAACCATCACAGCTCTGCACATCACAGAGACCATCACAGCTCAGCGCATCATAGAGACCATCACAGCACATCACAGAAACCATCACAGCACATCACAGAACCCAGCACATCACATCACAGAAAGCATCACAGCTCATCACAGAAACGATCGCAGCGCATCACATCACAGAGTTCATCACAGCTCAGCGCATCACAGAAATTATAACAGCTCATCACGTCACAGAAACCATCACAGCTCAGCACATCACAGATACAATCACAGCTCATCACAGAAACCATCACAGCACATCACAGAAAGCATCACAGCTCATCACAGAAACGATCGCAGCGCATCACATCAGAGAGACCATCACAGCTCAGCACATCAGAGAGACCATCACACCAGATCACAGAACCCAGCACAGCACATCTCAGGAAGCATAACAGCTCATCACAGAAACCATCACAGCGCATTGCATCACAGAGGCCACCAGAGCTCAGCATATCACAAAGACCATCACAGCTCAGCTCAACTCCAATTGGAACATAGCTTATTATTAACATCCTTGATCGAAAATCAATTAATGAGAACTAGAAGTGATTTTTATATTCGTAGTGATAAATCGGGTAAATTACTGGCTAACCAATTGAAATTTGATTCGGGTATACGTCAAATTACTAAGATCCGCAAACAGGATGATACTTTCACAGTTGATCATGTTGGGATAAACCAAACCTTTCAAGAATTTTATACCTCTTTATATCATTCTGATTTTCCTCATGATTCTAATTTCATGCATGATTTTTTAAGTAAATTGAGTTTTCCGTAACTATCTCCCGAAGATTGCCTATCATTAGAAACTTCCATTTCAGAGGAAGAAATAATAACTGCAATCTCATCATTAAATTCCGGTAAAGCACCCGGTCCCGATGGGTTTACAGTGGAATTTTTAAAATTTTTTTCCTCCATTCTTTCTTCTAAGTTGTCTAGAATATTTAAGGAAGCAATTAGTTTAGGTAAATTACCACAATCGTTTTATGAAGCCTCTATTTCCTTAATTCTTAAAAAGAATAAAGATCCTACGGATTGTGCATCCTACAGACCGATATCTCTTCTGAATGTAGATTCAAAAATTTTTTCAAAAATTCTAGCTACTAGACTGGAGAAGGTGGCACCTCAAATTATTTCCATGGATCAAACCGGATTCATCAAAAATCGCTATTCATCTTTTAATATTAGGAGGTTAATGGATATTGTTTATACCCCCTCACTTACTACCCCGGAATGTATTATCTCATTAGATGCTGAGAAAGCCTTTGACAGAGTTGAATGGCCTTATTTATTTAATGTTCTTGAGAAATTTAATTTTAATTTGACATTTATATCTTGGATTAAATTGTTATATTACTTCCCGGTAGCCTCAGTCTGTACAAATAATTATAGATCTCCTTTTTTTCGTCTTTTTCGCCGTACTAGGCAAGGTTGCCCTCTTAGTCCTTTACTATTTAATATTGCTCTTGAACCTTTAGCAATTGCTATCCGTGACTCGCCAAATATTGTTGGTATTACCCGTGGAAGTGAAATACATAAACTATCATTATATGCAGATGATTTGTTGTTATATATCTCTAACCCGGAGAAGTCAATTCCTGCTATCTTAGATCTGTTAGCTCAATTTAGTAACTTTTCTGGTTACAAATTGAATCTTAGTAAGAGTGAATTATTCCCTTTAAATAAGCATGTACCTATTTATGGACGTTTACCATTTAAATTGGTTACTGATTCATTTATATACTTAGGGATAACAATTACCAAAAAATATAAAGATTTATTTAAAGCTAATTTTTTACCTTTAATTGATCAGATTAAACTTTTATTTACCAAATGGTCCCCAATCTCTTTGTCTTTGATTGGTCGGATTAACGCTATTAAGATGACCATTTTGCCTAAATTTTTGTATATATTTCAATCAGTTCCAATTCTTATCCCAAAATCTTTTTTTGATAACGTGGATTCAAAAATTTCCTCATATATTTGGCAGAATAAAAATCCTAGGTTAGGTAAAAGATATTTACAGAAATCCAAGAAGGAGAGGGGACTTGCCCTCCCAAATTTTAGATTCTATTATTGGGTAATTAATATTCGATATTTAAAATTTTGGCTACAAGATTTGGACGCATCTTTAAGCCCTCATTGGGTAAATCTTGAATCTATTTCATTACAAGGGTTTTCCTTGGGTTCAGTTTTAGGAACTTTACTTCCTTTTACTTCTTTTAAATCATATAAACAAATGAATAACCCAATAGTTAAACATACTTTACGTATATGGTTTCAATTCCGAAGATTTTTTGGGTTTAATCAATTCATTCTAGCAAGTCCCATTATATCAAATTTTCTTTTTCAACCTTCCATGATGGATCAAGCTTACTTTGATTGGAAAACCAAAGGTATAATATCTTTTCGCGATTTATTCTTGGATAACTGTTTTATGTCTTTTGATCAACTCTCTAATAAATATAACTTACCCAGATCTCACTTTTTTAGATATTTACAGATTAGAGACTTCTTAATTACTGTCTCTCCTAATTTTCCACACCCATATCCAATGGACACTTTGGAAAAAATCTTAGATTTAAATCCCTCTCAGAAAAGTGTAGTAGCAATTATATATAATATAATTGTGAATTTATGTCCTGATGCTTCTAATAAAATTAAAGCTGACTGGGAAAGACAACTTGAGATTAATATACCGACTGAAAAATGGGAAAAAATTCTTCAGTTGGTGAATTCATCCTCTGTATGTGCTAAGTATAGGTTGATACAGTTTAAAGTAGTTCACAGGGCTCATATGTCCAAAGATAAACTATCTCGTTATTACTCTTATATTAATCCAATATGTGACAGATGCCAGTCTGAGATTGCTTCTTTAACTCACATGTTTTGGTCATGTCCCTTGTTGGAGCAATATTGGAAAGATATTTTTGATATTATTTCAACGGTCCTAAATCTAGACTTACAACCTCATCCAATTACTGCTATCTTTGGATTACCAATGATAGACTCAAATAATTTAACCTCTTCATCACGAAGGATGATTGCATTTCTTACTTTAATAGCTAGAAGGTCCATCTTGTTGAATTGGAAAGAGATCAACCCTTCTACAGTATTTCATTGGTTTTCACAAACTATGCTGTGTCTGAATTTGGAGAAAATTAGAAGTGCAGTTTATGACCCTTCCATTAAGTTTGAAAAAATTTGGAGGCCATTCATTCAGCATTTTCATTTGATGTAATTTGATAATTCCCAAACTGGTTTTATTTCTCTGTACTGTTGTTGGAGGGGAGTGGAGGCGTCAACGCTAAGGTTTTCTTCTTTTCCATTTTTAAGTTGTTAGTTTTGCCCAAGTCTTTTAGTTTAGTTTAGTTCTTTTTTCTTTTGGGATGGTTTTTTTTTTCTTTTTTTTGTCTTTTTCCTTTTTTTTGCTTTATATTATCCGTGATCAGATCTACATGTATGGGAGTTTTCGTAATTTCCACTATTTGGTTTTGCAATTACTCTTTTTTTAAATGTAACAATACATCTCATATTATCTGTATTATTGCTATGTTTTGTTTCTATATTTTGAAATTAATAAAAAGATTGAAAAAGAAAGAAAGCACATAACAGAATCCATCACAGATCATCACTGAAAGCATCACCGTTCATCACCGAAACCAGCACAGCTCAACACATCACAGAGACCTTCACAGATCATCACAGAAACCATCACAACTCAGCACAGAAACCATGACAGCTCAGAACATCACAGAAACAGTCATAGCTCAGCACATCACAGAAATCATCACAGCTCAGGACATCACAGAAAACATCACAGCTCATCACATCACAGAAACCATCACAGCTCAGCACATCACAGAGACCATCACAGCTCAGCGCATCACAGAGACCATAACAGCTCAGCATATCACAGAAACCATCACATCTCAGCACATCACAGAGAACAGCACAGCACATCACAGAAACCATCACAGTTCATCACTGAAAGCATTACAGATAATCATCGAAACCATCACAGCACAGCACATCACAGAGTCCAACACAGCTCAGCGCATCACAGAGACCATCACAGCTAATCACATCACAGAAACCATCACAGCTCTGAACATCACAGAGACCATCATAGCTCAGCGCATCATAGAGACCATCACAGCTAAGCACATCACAGAAACCATCACAGTGCATTACATCACAGACAACATCACAGCTCAGCCTATCACAGAAACCACCACAGCTCGGCACATCCCATAAACCATCGCAGCTTAGCGCATCATAGAGACCATCACAGCTCAGCATATTGCACACACCATCACAGTTCATTACAGAATACATCACAGCTCATCACAAAAATCATTGCAGCTCAACACATCACAGAAACCATCAAAGCTCAGCACATCACAGAAACCATCACATCTCAGCACATCACAGAAACCACCACAGCTCGGCACATCACAGGTGCCATCACAGCTCATCACATCACAGAGACCATCACAGCTCATCACATCACAAAAAAAAAGCTCAGCACATCACAGAGACCATCACAGCTCAGCACATCACAGAGACCATCACAGCTAAACACATCACAGAACCCAGCACTGCACATCACAGAAATCATCACAACTCATCACAGAAACCTTCACAGATCAGCACATCACAGAGACCATCAGAGCTCAGAACATCACAGAGACCATCACAGCTCATCACAGAAACCATCACAGCTCCGCACATCACAGAGAACAGCACAGCACATCGCAGAAACCATCACAGCTCATCAGAGCGACCATCACACAACATCACAGAAACCAGCACAGCACATCACAGAAAGCATCACAGCTCATCACAAAAACCATCACAGTGCATCAAATCTCAGAGTCCATCACAGCTCGGCACATCACAGAAACCACCACAGCTCAGCACATCAGAGAGACCATCACACCACATCACAGAAACCATCACAGCACATCTCAGGAAGCATAACAGCTCATCACAGAAACCATCACAGCACATTGCATCACAGAGACCACCAGAGCTCAGCATATCACAAAGACCATCACAGCTAAGCACATCACAGAAACCATCACATCTCTGCACATTCCAAAAACAATCACAGCTCAGCGCATCATAGAGACCAACACAGCTCAGCACATCGCACACAGCTTCACAGCTCATCACAGAAACCATCACATCTCAGCACAGAAACTATTACAGCACAGAACATCACAGTAACAATCATAGCTCAGAACATCACAGAAAACATCACAGCTCACCACATCACAGAAACCATCACAACTCAGCACATCACAGAGGCCATCACAGCTCAGCACATCGCAGACGCCAGCACAGCTCATCACATCACAGAAACCATCATAGCTCAGCACATCACAGAAACCATCACAGCTCATCAAGGAAACCCTCACAGCTCAGCACAGAAACCATCACAGCTCAGCGCATCACATAAACCATCACAGCTCATAACATCACAGAAACCATCACAGCTCAGCACATCACAGATACAATCACAGCTCATCACAGAAACCATCATAGCTCAGCACATCAAACAACCCAGCACTGCTCATCACAGAAAGCATCACAGCTCAGAACATCACAGAGGCCATCACAGCTCAGCACATCACAGAGACCATCACAGCTCAGCACATCACAGAAACCATCACAGCTCATCAGAGAAACCATCACAGCTCATCACACAAAACCTCACAGCTCAGCACATCACAGAAACCATCACAGCTCAGCACATCACAAGTACAATCACAGCTCATCACAGAAACCATCACAGCTAAGCACATCACAGAACCCAGCACTGCACATCACAGAAATCATCACAAATCATCACAGAAACCTTCACAGATCAGCACATCACAGAGACCATCAGAGCTCAGAACATCACAGAGACCATCACAGCTCATCACAGAAACCATCACAGCTCAGCACATCACAGAGAACAGCACAGCACATCGCAGAAACCATCACAGCTGATCAGAGAGACCATCACACAACATCACAGAAACCAGCACAGCACATCGCAGAAAGCATCACAACTCATCACAAAAACCATCACAGTGCATCAAATCACAGAGTCCATCACAACTCAGCACATCACAGAAACCATCACAGCTCAGCACATCAGAGAGTCCATCACACCACATCACAGAAACCATCACAGCACATCTCAGGAAGCATAACAGCTCATCACAGAAACCATCACAGCACATTGCATCACAGAGACCACCAGAGCTCAGCATATCACAAAGACCATACAGCTAAGCACATCACAGAAACCATCACATCTCTGCACATTCCAAAAACAATCACAGCTCAGCGCATCATAGAGACCAACACAGCTCAGCACATCACACACAGCTTCACAGCTCATCACAGAAACCATCACATCTCAGCACAGAAACTATTACAGCACAGAACATCACAGTAACAATCATAGCTCAGCACATCACAGAAAACATCACAGCTCACCACATCACAGAAACCATCACAACTCAGCACATCACAGAGGCCATCACAGCTCAGCACATCACAGACGCCCTCACAGCTCATCACATCACAGAAACCATCATAGCTCAGCACATCACAGAAACCATCACAGCTCATCAAGGAAACCCTCACAGCTCAGCACAGAAACCATCACAGCTCAGCGCATCACAGAGACCATCACAGCTCAGCACATCACAGAGACCATCACAGCTCAGCACATCACAGAAACCATCACAGTTCATCACAGAAACCATCACAGCTCAGCACATCACAGAGACCATCACAGAGAACAGCACAGCACATCGCAGAAACCATCACAGCACATCACAGAAACCATCACAGCTCAGCACATCACAGAAACCAGCACAGTTCATCACAGAAACCATCACAGCTCATCACACAAAACCTCACAGCTCAGCACAGAAACCATCACAGCTCATCACATCACAGAAAACATCACAGCTCAGCACATCACAGATACAATCACAGCTCATCACAGAAACCATCACAGCTAAGCACATCACAGCACACAGCACTGCACATCACAGAAAGCATCACAACTCATCACAGAAACCTTCACAGATCAGCACATCACAGAGACCATCAGAGCTCAGAACATCACAGAGACCATCACAGCTCATCACAGAAACCATCAGAGCTCAGCACATCACAGAGAACAGCACAGCACATCGCAGAAACCATCACAGCTCATCACAGAAACCATCACAGCTCAGCACATCACAGAAACCATCACAGCTCAGCACATCACAGAAACCATCACAGTTCATCACAGAAACCATCACAGCTCATCACATAAACCCTCACAGTTCTGCACAGAAACCATCACAGCTCAGGGCATCACAGAAACCATCACAGCTCATCACGTCACAGAAACCATCACAGCTCAGCACATCACAGATACAATCACAGCTCATCACAGAAACCATCACAGCTAAGCACATCACAGAGCCCAGCAATGCGCATCACAGAAATCATCACAACTCATCACAGACACCTTCACAGATCAGCACATCACAGAGACTATCAGAGATCTGAACATCACAGAGACCATCACAGCTCAGCACATCACAGAAACCATCGCAACTCCGCACATCACAGAGAACAGCACAGCTCAGCACATCACAGATACAATCACAGCTCATCACATCAAAGAACCCAGCACTGCTCATCACAGAAAGCATCACAGCTCAGAACTTCACAGAGGCCATCAGAGCTCAGAACATCACAGAAACCATCACAGCTCAGCACATCACAGAGACCATCACAGCTCAGCACATCACAGAGAACAGCACAGCACATCGCAGAAACCATCACAGCTCATCACAGAAACCATCACAGCTCAGCACATCACAGAAACCATCACAGTTCATCACAGAAACCATCACAGCTCATCACACAAACCCTCACAGCTCAGCACAGAAACCATCAAAGCTCAGTGCATCACAGAAACCATCACAGCTCATCACATCACAGAAACCATCACAGCTCAGCACATCACTGATACAATCACAGCTCATCACAGAAACCATCACAGCTAAGCACATCACAGAATCCATCACAGATCATCACTGAAAGCATCACCGTTCATCACCGAAACCATCACAGCTGAACACATCACAGAGACCTTCACAGCTCATCACAGAAACAATCTCAACTCGGCACAGAAACCATCACAGCTCAGAACATCACAGAAACAATCATAGCTCAGCACATCACAGAAATAATCACAGAGCGGCACATCACAGACACCATCACATCTCATCACATCACAGGAACCTGCACAGCTCAGCACATCACAGAAAACATAACAGCTCATCACATCACAGAGACCATCACAGCTCAGCACATCACAAAGCCCATCACAGCTCAGCACATCACAGAAACCATCGCAGTTCATCACAGAAACCATCACAACTCAGCACATCACAGAATCCATCATAGATCATCACTGAAAGCATTACAGATAATCACAGAAACCATCACAGCACAGCACATCACAGAGACGATCACAGCTCAGCGCATCACAGAGACCATCACAGCTAAGCACAGCACAGAAACCATCACAGCTCAACACATCACAGAGACCACCACAGCTCAGCATATCACAGAAACCATCACAGCTTAGCACATCACAGAGGCCATCACAGGTCAGCACATCACAGTGACCATCACAGCTCATCACATCACAGAAAACCTCACAGCTCAGCACATCACAGAGACCATCGCAGCTCAGCACATCGCAGAGTCCAACACAGTTGAGCTCATCACATAGACCATCACAGCTCAGCACATCACAGAAACCATCACAGCTCAGCACAAAAACCATCACAGCTCAGCTCATCAGAGGGATCATCACACAACATCACTGAACCCGGCACAGCACATCACAGAAAGCATCACAGCTCATCACAGAGACCATCGCAGCGCATCACATCACAGAGTCCATCACAGCTCAGCGCAACACAGAAACAATCACAGCTCAGCACATTACAGAATCCATCACAGATCATCACTGAAAGCATCACAGATCATTACCGAAACCATCACAGCTCCGCACATCACAGAGACCTTCACAGATCATCACAGAAACAATCACAGCTCAGCACAGAAACCATCACAGCTCAGCACATAAACCATCACAGCTCAGCACAGAAACCATCACAGCTCAGCTCATCAGAGGGACCATCACACAACATCACAGAACCCAGCACAGCACATCACAGAAAGCATCACAGCTCATCACAGAGACCATCGCAGCGCATCACATCACAGAGTCCATCACAGCTCGACACATCACAGAGACCATCACAGCTCAGCGCATCACAGAAACCATCACAGCTCAGCACATCACAGAATCCATCACAGATCATCACTGAATGCACCACCGTTCATCACTGAAACCATCACAGCTAAACACATCACAGCGACCTTCACAGCTCATTACAGAAACCATCTCAACTCAGCACAGAAACCATCACAGCTCAGAACATCACAGTAACAATCATAGCTCTGCACATCATAGAAATAATCACAGCTCAGCACATCACAAAAACCATAACAGCTCAAAACATCACAGAGACCGTCACAGCTCATCATATCACAGAAACCATCACAGCTCAGCACATCACAGAAAACATCACAGCTCATCGCATCACAGAGACCATCACAGCTCATCATATCACAGAAACCATCACAGCTCAGCAAATCACAGAGACCATCACGGCTCAGCACATCACAGAGACCATCACAGCTCAGCGCATCACAGAGACCATCACAGCTCAGCACATCACAGAGAACAGCACAGCACATCGCAGAAACCATCACAGCTCATCACAGAAACCATCACAGCTCAGCACATCACAGAAACCATCACAGTTCATCACAGAAACCATCACAGCTCATCACACAAACCCTCACAGCTCAGCACAGAAACCATCACAGCTCAGTGCATCACAGAAACCATCACAGCTCATCACATCACAGAAACCATCACACCTCAGCACATCACAGATACAATCATAGCTCATCACAGAAATCATTACAGCTCATCACAGAAACCATCACAGCTCAGCACATCACAGAATCCATCACAGATCATCACTGAAAGCATCACCGTTCATCACCGAAACCATCACAGCTGAACACATCACAGAGACCTTCACAGCTCATCACAGAAACAATCTCAACTCGGCACAGAAACCATCACAGCTCAGAACATCACAGAAACAATCATAGCTCAGCACATCACAGAAATAATCACAGCTCAGCACATCACAGAAACCATCACAGAGCGGCACATCACAGACACCATCACAGCTCATCACATCACAGGAACCTGCACAGCTCAGCACATCACAGAAAACATCACAGCTCATCACATCACAGAGACCATCACAGCTCAGCACATCACTGAAACCATCACAGTTCATCACAGAGACCATCACAACTCAGCACATCACAGAATCCATCATAGATCATCACTGAAAGCATTACAGATAATCACAGAAACCATCACAGCACAGCACATCACAGAGACGATCACAGCTCAGCGCATCACAGAGACCATCACAGCTAAGCACAGCACAGAAACCATCACAGCTCAGCACATCACAGAGACCACCACAGCTCAGCATATCACAGAAACCATCACAGCTTAGCACATCACAGAGGCCATCACAGGTCAACACATCACAGTGACCATCACAGCTCATCACATCACAGAAAACATCACAGCTCAGCACATCACAGAGACCATCGCAGCTCAGCACATCGCAGAGTCCAACACAGCTGAGCTCATCACATAGACCATCACAGCTCAGCACATCACAGAAACCATCACAGCTCATCACAGCTCAGCACAGAAACCATCATAGCTCAGCTCATCAGAGGGACCATCACACAACATCACTGAACCCGGCACAGCACATCACAGAAAGCATCACAGCTCATCACAGAGACCATCGCAGCGCATCACATCACAGAGTCCATCACAGCTCAGCGCAACACAGAAACAATCACAGCTCAGCACATTACAGAATCCATCACAGATCATCACTGAAAGCATCACAGATCATTACCGAAACCATCACAGCTCCGCACATCACAGAGACCTTCACAGCTCATCACAGAAACAATCACAGCTCAGCACAGAAACCATCACAGCTCAGCACATAAACCATCACAGCTCAGCACAGAAACCATCACAGCTCAGCTCATCAGAGGGACCATCACACAACATCACAGAACCCAGCACAGCACATCACAGAAAGCAACACAGCTCATCACAGAGACCATCGCAGCGCATCACATCACAGAGTCCATCACAGCTCGACACATCACAGAGACCATCACAGCTCAGCGTATCACAGAATCCATCACAGATCATCACTGAATGCACCACCGTTCATCACCGAAACCATCACAGCTAAACACATCACAGTGACCTTCACAGCTCATCACAGAAACCATCTCAACTCAGCACAGAAACCATCACAGCTCAGAACATCACAGTAACAATCATAGCTCTGCACATCATAGAAATAATCACAGCTCAGCACATCACAGAAACCATAACAGCTCAAAACATCACAGAGACCTTCACAGCTCATCATATCACAGAAACCATCACAGCTCAGCACATCACAGAAAACATCACAGCTCATCGCATCACAGAGACCATCACAGCTCATCATATCACAGAAACCATCACAGCTCAGCAAATCACAGAGACCATCACGGCTCAGCACATCACAGAGACCATCACAGCTCAGCGCATCACAGAGACCATCACAACTCAGCACATCACAGAAAACATCAAAGCTTAGCACATCACAGAGAACAGCACAGCACATCACAGAAACCATCACAGTTCATCACAGACACCATTACAGCTCAGCACATCACAGAGACCATCACAGCTCAGCGCATCACAGAGACCATCACAGCTCAGCGCATCACAGAGACCATCACAGCTAAGCACAGCACAGAAACCATCACAGCTCAGCACATCACAGAGACCATCACAGCTCAGCGCATCACAGAGACCATCACAGCTAAGCACATCAGAGAGACCATCACAGCTCAGCACATCACAGAAACCATCACAGAGAACATCACAGCACATCACAGAAGCCATCACTGCTCAGTACATCACAGAATCCATCACAGATCATCACTGAAAGCATCACAGTTCATCACCGAAACCATCACAATGCAGCACATCACAGAGGCCATCACAACTCATCACAGAATCCATAACACCTCAGCTTAGAAACCATCACAGCTCAGCGCATCACAGAAACCATCACAGCTCATCACATCACAGAGACCATCACAGCTCAGCACATCACAGGTACAATCGCAGCTCATCACAGAAACCATCACAGCTCAGCAATCAGAGAGACCATCACACCACATTATACAACCCAGCACACCACATCACAGAAAGCATCGCAGCTCATCACATAAACCATCGCAGCGCATCACATCACAGAGTCCATCAGAGCTCAGCATATCACAGAGATCTTCACAGCTCATCACAGAATCCATAAAAGCTCATCACATAAACATCACAGCTCAGCGCATCACAGAAACTATCACAGCTCATCACATCACCGAGACTATCACAGCACAGCACATCAGAGAGACCATCACAGCTCAGCGCATCACAGTGACCATCACAGCTCAGCACATCACAGAAACCATCACTGCTCAGCACATCACAGAGAACATCGCAGCGCATCACAGAATCCATCACAGCTCATCACAGAAACCATCACAGCTCAGCACATCACAGAATCCATCACAGATCATCACTGAAAGCATTACAGATCATCACTGAAACCATCACAGCACAGCACATCACAGAGACGAACACAGCTCAGCGCATCACAGAGACCATCACAGCGCATTACATCAGAGACCATCACTGCTCAGCTTATCACAGACACCATCACAGCTCTGCACATCCCAGAAACCATCACAGCTTAGCGCATCATAGTGACCATCACAGCTGAGCATATCATAGAGACCATGACAGCTCAGCATATCGCACAGACCATCATAGCTCATCACAGAATACACATCACAGCTCATCACAAAAACCATTGCAGCTCAACACATCACAGAAACCATCAAAGCTCAGCACATCTCAGAAACCATCACAGCTTAGCACATCACAGAGGCCATCACAGCTCAGCATATCACAGAGGCCATCACAGCTCATCACATCACAGAAAATATCACAGCTCAGCACATCACAGAGACCATCACAGCTCAGCACATCACAGAGACCATCACAGCTCAGTGCATCACAGAAACCATCACAGCTCATAACAGAAAACATCTCAGCTCAGCACATCAGAGAGAACATCACACCACATCACAGAACCCAGCTCAGCACAGCACAGAAAGCATAACAGCTCATCACAGGAAACCACAACAGCGCATTACATCACATACACCATCACAGTTCAGCACATCACAGAAGCCATCACAGCTCAGCACATTACACAATCCATCACAGATCATCACTGAAAGCATCACATTTCATTACCGAAAACATCACAGCTCCGCACATCACAGAGAACTTCACAGATCATCACAGAAACCTTCATAGCTCAGAAAGGAAACCATCACAGCTCAGCACAGAAACCATCACAGCTCAGCACATCAGAGGGACCATCACACAACCCAGCACAGTACATCACAGAAAACATCACGGCTCATCACAGAGAGCATCGCAGCGCATCACATCACAGAGTCCATCAGAGCTCAGCATATCACAGAGATCTTCACAGCTCATCACAGAATACATAAAAGCTCATCACATAAACATCACAGCTTAGCGCATCACAGAAACTATCACAGCTCATCACATCACCGAGACTATCACAGCACAGCACATCAGAGAGACCATCACAGCTCAGCGCATCACAGTGACCATCACAGCTCAGCACATCACAGAAACCATCACTGCTCAGCACATCACAGAGAACATCGCAGCGCATCACAGAAACCATCACAGCTCAGCACATCACAGAATCCATCACAGATCTTCACTGAAAGCATTACAGATCATCATTGAAACCATCACAGCACAGCACATCACAGAGACGATCACAGCTCAGCGCATCACAGAGACCATCACAGCGCATTACATCAGAGACCATCACTGCTCAGCCTATCACAGACACCATCACAGCTCTGCACATCCCAGATACCATCACAACTTAGCGCATCATAGTGACCATCACAGCTGAGCGCATCATAGAGACCATGACAGCTGAGCATATCGCACACACCATCATAGCTCATCACAGAATACACATCACAG
>NW_027278195.1:215012-266840 GCF_030028105.1 Mobula birostris
ACTCTGTGATGTGCTGAACTGGGATGGTTTTTGTGATGTGCCGAGCTGTGATGGTTTCTGTGATGTGCTGAGCTATGATGTTTTCTGTGCTGAACCCTGATTGTTTCTGGGATGTTCTGAGCTGTGATGGTCTCTGCGATGTGCTGAGCTGTGATGGCCTCTGTGATGTGATGTGCTGTGATAGTTTCTGTGATGAGCTGTGATGGGTTACTCTGCTGAGCTGTGATAGCCTCTGTGATGAGCTGTGATAGTTTGTATGCTGAGATGTGATGGATTCTGTGATGTTCTGAGCTGTGATGGTTTCTGTGATGTGTTGAGCTGTGATGGTTTCTGTGATGAACTGTGATGTATTTTGTGATGAGCTGTGATGGTGTCTGCGATGTGCTGAGCTGTGATGGACTCTGTGTGCGCTGAGCTGGGATGGTTTTTGTGATGTGCCGAGCTGTGATGGTTTCTGTGATGTGCTGAGCTGTGATGGTTTTTATGATGTGTTGAGTTATGATTGATCTGTGACGTGCTGAGCTGTGATGGTTTCTGTGATGAGCTGTGATGGGTTCCGTGATGTGTTGAGCTGTGATGGTTTCTGTCAGTGCTGTGATGGTTTCTGTGATGTGCTGTTATGGATTCCGTGATGTGTTGAGCTGTGGTGGTTTCTGTGATGAGCTGAGATGTGATGGTTTCTGTGATGTGCTGTGATGGTTTCTGTGATGGTCTGTGATGGGATCTGTGATGTGATGTGATGGTCTCAGTGATATGCTGAGCTGTGATGGTGTCTGTGATGTGTTGAGTTATGATTGATCTGTGATGTGCTGAGCTGTGATGGTTTCTGTGATGAGCTGTGATGGTTTCTGTGATGTGCTGTGATGGTCTCTGTAATATGCTCAGCTGTGATGGTTTCTGTGATGAGCTGTGACAGAATTTGTGATCTGCTGAGCTGTGATGGTCTCTCTGATGTGCTGAGCTGTGATGGTTTCTCTGCTGAGGTGTGATGGTCTCTGTGATATGCTGAGCTGTGATGGTTTATGTGATGAGCTGTGATGGTTTCTGTGATGTGCTCAGCTGTGATGGTTTCTGTGATGAGCTGTGATGGTTTCTGTGATGTGCTGTGATGGGATCTGTGATGTGATGTGATGGTCTCAGTGATATGCTGAGCTGTGATAGTGTCTGTGAGGTGCTGAGCTGTGATGCTTTCTGTGATGTGCTGTGATGGTTTCTGTGATGAGCTGTGATGGTCTCTGTGAAGTGATGAACTGTGATAGTTTCTGTGATGAGCTGTGATGGTTACTGTGCTGAGCTGTGATAGCCTCTGTGATGAGCTGTGATAGATTGTATGCTGAGCTGCGATGGATTCTGTGATGTGCTGAGCTGTGATGGTTTCTGTGATGAGCTGTGACGTATTTTGTGCTGAGCTGTGATGGTGTCTGCGATGTGCTGAGCTGTGATGGACTCCGTGTGCGCTGAGCAGGTATGGTTTTTGTGATGTGCCGAGCTGTGATGGTTTCTGTATTCTGCTGAGCTGTGATGGTCTTTGTGATGTGATGAGCTGTGATGATTTCTGTGATGTGCTGAGCTGTGATGGTTTCTGTGATGGGTGAGCTGTGATGATTTCTGTGATGTGATGAGCTGTGATGGTTTCTGTGCTGAGGTGTGATAGTTTTTGTGATGTGTTGAGCTGTAATGGTTTCTGTGATGTGTTGAGCTGTGATGGTTTCTGTGATGTGATGAGCTGTGATGGTATCTGAGCGGAGCTGTGATGGTTTCTCTGATGAGCTGTGAAGGTCTGTGTGATGTGCTGAGCTGTCATGGTTTCAGTGATGACCCGTGATAGTTTCTATGCTGAGCTGTGATGTGCTGAGATGTGATGGTTTCTGTGATGTGTTGAGCTGTGATGGTTTCTGTGATGTGCTGTGATGGTGTCTGTGTTGTGCTGTGATGGGTTCAGTGATGTGTTAAGCTGTGATGGTTTCTGTCATGTGCTGTGATGGTTTCTGTCATGTGCTGTGATGGTTTCTGTGATGTGCTGTTATGGATTCCGTGATGTGTTGAGCTGTGATGGTTTCTGTGATGAGCTGTGACGGATTCTGTGATGTGTTGAGCTGTGACGGTTTCTGTGATGTGCTGTGCTGTGATGGTTTCTGTGATGAGCTGTGACAGAATTTGTGATCTGCTGAGCTGTGATGCTTTCTGTGATGTCCCGTGATGGTTTCTGTGATGAGCTGAGCTGTGAAGGTCTGTCTGATGTAATGAGCTGCAATGGTTTCTGTGATGTGTTGTGATGGCCTCTGTGATGTGCTGAGCTGTGATGCTTTCTGTGATGAGCTGTGATTGTAACAGTGATGTGCTGAGCTGTGATGGTCTCTGTGATGTGATGATCTGTGATGGATTCTGTGCTGTGCTGAGCTGTGATGGAATCTGGATGTGATGCGCTGCGATGATTTCTGTGATGAGCTGTGATGCTTTCTGTGATGTGCTGGGCTGGGTTCTGTGTTTGGTGTGATGGTCTCTGATGTGCTGAGCTGTGATGTTTTCTGTGATGAGCTGTGATTGTAACTGTGATGTGCTGAGCTGTGATGGCCTCTGTGATGTACTGAGCTGTGATGTTTTCTGTGATGCGCTGAGCTGTGATGGCCTCTGTGATGTGCTGAGCTGTGATGTTTTCTGTGATGCGCTGAGCTGTGATGGCCTCTGTGATGTGCTGAGCTGTGATGGTTGCTGTGATGCGCTGAACTGTGATGGCCTCTGTGATGTACTGAGCTGTGATGTTTTCTGTGATGCGCTGAGCTGTGATGGCCTCTGTGATGTGCTGAGATGTGATGTTTTCTGTGATGCGCTGAGTTGTGATGGTTTCTGTGATGTGCTGAGCTATGATTGTTTCTGTGATGTTCTGAGCTGTGATGTTTTCTGTGGTATGCTGTGATGGTTTCTGTGATGAGCTGTGATGGTCTCTGTGATGTGTTGAGCTGTGATGGTTTCGGTGATGAACAGTGATGCTTTCATTGATGATCTGTGATGTGCTGTGATGGTTTCGGTGATGTGCTGTGATGATTTCGATGATGTGCTGTGATGTTCTCTGTGATGTGCTGAGCTGTGATGGTTTTTGTGATGTGCTGAGCTGTGCTGGTCTCTGTGAAGCGCTGAGCTGTGATGGTCTCTCTGATGTGCTGAGCTGTGATGGTCTCTGTGATGTGTTGAGCTGTGATGGTTTCGGTGATGAACAGTGATGCTTTCATTGATGATCTGTGATGTGCTGTGATGGTTTCGGTGATGTGCTGTGATGATTTCGATGATGTGCTGTGATGTTCTCTGTGATGTGCTGAGCTGTGATGGTTTTTGTGATGTGCTGAGCTGTGCTGGTCTCTGTGAAGCGCTGAGCTGTGATGGTCTCTCTGATGTGATGAGCTGTGATGCTTTCTGTGATGTGCTGCTCTGGGTACTGTGATGTGCTGAGCTGTGATGGTTTCGGTGATGAACTGTGATGCTTTCAGTGATGATCTGTGATGTATTCTGTAATGTGCTGAGCTGTGATGGTCTCTGTGATGTGCTGAGCTGTGATGGTCTCTGTGATGTGTTGAGCTGTGAAGGTCTCTGTGATGTTCTGCGCTGCGATGGTTTCTGTGATGAGCTGTAATGCTTTCTGTGATGAGCTGTGACAGAATCTGTGATGTGCTGAGCTGTGAAGGTCTGTCTGATGTAATGAGCAGTGATGGTTTCTGTGATGCGTTGAGCTGTGATGGTTTCTGTGCTGATCTCTGAGGGTTTCTGTGCTGAGCTGTGATGGCTTCTGTGATGAACTGTGATGCTTTCAGTGATGATCTGTGATGAATTCTGTGCTGTGCTGAGCTGTGATGGACTCTGGATGTGCTGAGCTGTGATGGCTTCTGTGATGAACTGTGATGCTTTCAGTGATGATCTGTGATGAATTCTGTGCTGTGCTGAGCTGTGATGGACTCTGGATGTGATGCGCTGCGATGGTTTGTGTGATGAGCTGTGATGGTTTCTGTGATGTGCTGTGCTGGGTTCTGTGATGTGCTGAGCTGTGATGGTTTCTGTGATGTTCTGAGCTGTGAAGGACTCCAGATGTGATGCGCTGCGATGGTTTCTGTGATGAGCTGTGAAGGTCTCTGTGATGTGCTGAGCTGTGATGGTTTCTGTGAAGCGCTGAGCTGTGATGGTCTCTCTGATGTGCTGAGCTGTGATGGTCTCTGTGAGGTGCTGAGCTGTGATGGTGTCTGTGAAGCGCTGAGCTGTGATGGTCTCTCTGATGTGCTGAGCTGTGATGGTCTCTGTGAGGTGCTGAGCTGTGATAGTTTCTGTGAAGCGCTGAGCTGTGATGGTCTCTGTGATGTGCTGAGCTGTGATGGTCTCTGTGATGTGTTGAGCTGTGAAGGTCTCTGTGATGTTCTGCGCTGCAATGGTTTCTGTAATGAGCTGTAATGCTTTCTGTGATGAGCTGTGACAGAATCTGTGATGTGCTGAGCTGTGAAGGTCTGTCTGATGTAATGAGCCGTGATGGTTTCTGTGATGCGTTGAGCTGTGATGGTTTCTGTGCTGATCTCTGAAGGTTTCTGTGCTGAGCTGTGATGGCTTCTGTGATGAACTGTGATGCTTTCAGTGATGATCTGTGATGAATTCTGTGCTGTGCTGAGCTGTGATGGACTCTGGATGTGATGCGCTGCGATGGTTTGTGTGATGAGCTGTGATGCTTTCTGTGATGTGCTGTGTTGGGTTCTGTGTTTGGTATGATGGTCTCTCTGATATGCTGAGCTGTGATTGTTTCTGGAATGAGCTCTGATTGTAACTGTGATGTGCTGAGCTATGATTGTTTCTGTGATGTTCTGAGCTGTGATGTTTTCTGTGCTGAGCTGTGATGGTTTCTATGATGAGCTGTGAAGGTCTCTGTGATGTGCTGAGCTGTGATGTTTTCTGTGATACGCTGAGCTGTGATGGTTTCTGTGATGTGCTGAGCTATGATTGTTTCTGTGATGTTCTGAGCTGTGATGTTCTCTGTGCTGAGCTGTGATGGTTTCTATGATGAGCTGTGAAGGTCTCTGTGATGTGTTGAGGGGTGATGGTTTCGGTGATGAACAGTGATGCTTTCATTGATGATCTGTGATGGATTCCCTGATGTGCTGTGCTGTGATAGTTTCAGTGATGAGCTGTGATGGTTTCGGTGATGTGCTGTGATGTTCTCTGTGATGTTCTCTGTGCTGTGCTGAGCTGTGATGGTTTCTGTGATGTGCTGAGCTGTGATGGTCCCTGCAAAGCGCTGAGCTGTGATGGTCTCTCTGATGTGCTGAGCTGTGATGGTCTCTGTGATGTGCTGAGCTGTGATGGTCTCTGTGATGTGCTGAGCCGTGATGGTTTCGGTGCTGAACTGTGATGCTTTCAGTGATGATCTGAGATGGCTTTTGTAATGTGCTGAGCAGTGATGGTTTCTGTGATGCCCTGAGCTGTGATGGTCTCTGTGATTTTCTGAGCTGTGAAGGTCCCTGTGATGTTCTGCGCTGCGATGGTTTCTGTGATGAGCTGGGGCAGAATCTGTGATGTGCTGAGCTGTGAAGGTCTGTCTGATGTAATGAGCTGTGATGGTTTCTGTGATGTGTTGTGATGGTCTCTGTGATGTGCTGAGCTGTGATGGTCTCTGTGATGTGATGAGCTGTGATGGTTTCTGTGATGCGTTGAGCTGTGATGGTTTCTGTGCTGAGCTCTGAGGGTTTCGGTGCTGAGCTGTGATGGCTTCTGTGATGAACTGTGATGCTTTCAGTGATGATCTGTGATGAATTCTGTGCTGTCCTGAGCTGTGATGGCTTCTGTGATGTGCTGAGCTGTGATGGTCTCTGTGATGTGTTGAGCTGTGAAGGTCTCTGTGATGTTCTGCGCTGCAATGGTTTCTGTAATGAGCTGTAATGCTTTCTGTGATGAGCTGTGACAGAATCTGTGATGTGCTGAGCTGTGAAGGTCTGTCTGATGTAATGAGCCGTGATGGTTTCTGTGATGCGTTGAGCTGTGATGGTTTCTGTGCTGATCTCTGAGGGTTTCTGTGCTGAGCTGTGATGGCTTCTGTGATGAACTGTGATGCTTTCAGTGATGATCTGTGATGAATTCTGTGCTGTGCTGAGCTGTGATGGACTCTGGATGTGATGCGCTGCGATGGTTTGTGTGATGAGCTGTGATGCTTTCTGTGATGTGCTGTTCTGGGTACTGTGATGTGCTGAGCTGTGATGGTTTCGGTGATGAACTGTGATGCTTTCAGTGATGATCTGTGATGTATTCTGTAATGTGCTGAGCAGTGATGGTTTCTGTGATGCCCTGAGCTGTGATGGTCTCTGTTATGTGCTGAGCTGTGCTGTTCTCTGTGATGTTCTGCGCTGCGATGGTTTCTGTGATGAGCTGGGACAGAATCTGTGATGTGCTGAACTGTGATGGTCTGTCTGATGTAATGAGCTGTGGTGGTTTCTGTGATGCGTTGTGATGGCCTCTGTGATGTGCTGAGCTGTGATGGTTTCTGTGATGATCTGAGCTGTGAAGGACTCTGGATGTGATGCGCTGCGATGGTTTCTGTGATGAGCTGAGCTGTGATGGTCTCAGTGATGTGCTGAGATGTGATGGTTTTTGTGATGTGCTGAGATGTGAAGGACTCTGGATGTGATGCGCTGCGATGGTTTCTGTGATGAGCTGTGATGCTTTCTATGATGTGCTGTGCTGGGTTCTGTGTTTGGTGTGATGGTCTCTCTGATGTGCTGAGCTGTGATGGCCTCTGTCATGTGCTGAGCTGTGATGTTTTCTGTGATACGCTGAGCTGTGATGGTTTCTGTGATGTGCTGAGCTATGATTGTTTCTGTGATGTTCTGAGCTGTGATGTTTTCTGTGCTGAGCTGTGATGGTTTCTGTGATGAGCTGTGAAGGTCTCTGTGATGTGTTGAGCTGTGATGGTTTTGGTGATGAACAGTGATGCTTTCATTGATGATCTGTGATGGATTCCCAGATGTGCTGTGATGTGATTGTTTCAGTGATGAGCTGTGATGGTTTTGGTGATGTGCTGTGAGGTTTTCTGTGATGTTCTCTGTGATGTGCTGAGCTGTGATGGTTGCTGTGATGGTTTCTGTGATGTGCTGAGCTGTGATGGTCCCTGTGAAGCGCTGAGCTGTGATGGTCTCTCTGATGTGCTGAGCTGTGATGATCTCTGTGATGTGCTGAGCTGTGATGGTTTCTGTGAAGCGCTGAGTTGTGATGGTCTCTGTGATGTGCTGAGCTGTGATGGTCTCTGTGATGTGATGAGCTGTGATGGTTTCGGTGATGAACTGTGATGCTTTCAGTGATGATCTGATATGGCTTTTGTAATGTGCTGAGCAGTGATGGTTTCTGTGATGCCCTGTGCTGTGAAGGTCTTTGTGATGTTCTGCGCTGCGATGGTTTCTGTGATGAGCTGTAATGCTTTCTGTGATGAGCTGTGACAGAATCTGTGATGTGCTGAGCTGTGAAGGTCTGTCTGATGTAATGAGCTGTGATGGTTTCTGTGATGTGTTGTGATGGCCTTTGTGATGTGCTGAGCTGTGATGGTCTCTGTGATGCGTTGAGCTGTGATGGTTTCTGTGCTGAGCTCAGAGGGTTTCTGTGCTGAGCTGTGATAGCTTCTGTGATGAGCTGCGAAGGACTTGGTGATGTGCTGAGCTGTGATGATTTCTGTGATGCGCTGAGCTGTGATGGTTTCTGTGCTGAGCTCTGAGGCTTTCTGTGCTGAGCTGTGATGGCATATGTGATGAACTGTCAAGGTCTCTGTGATGTGCTCAGCTGTGATGGTTTCTGTGATGAAATGTGATGCTTTCAGTGATGATCTGTGACGGATTCTGTGCTGTGCTCAGCTGTGATCGTTTCTGTGATAAGCTGTGATGGTTTCTGTGATACGCTGAGCTGTGATGGTTTCTGTGCTGAGCTCTGAGGGTTTCTGTGCTGAGCTGTGATGGTTTCTGTGATGAGCTGTGAAGGTCTCTGTGATGTGCTCAGCTGTGATGGTTTCTGTGATGAACTGTGATGCTTTCAGTGATGATCTGTTATGGATTCTGTGCTGTGCTGAGCTGTGATCATTTCTTTGATAAGCTGTGATGATTTCTGTGATGTGCTGATCTGTGATGGTTTTTGTGATGAGCTGTGACTGTAACAGTGATGTGCTCAGCTGTGATGGTCTCTGTGATGTGATGAGCTGTGATGGTTTCTGTGATGAGCTGTGAAGGTCTCTGTGATGTGCTCAGCTGTGATGGTTTCTGTGATGAACTGTGATGCTTTCAGTGATGGTCTGTTATGGATTCTGTGCTGTGCTGAGCTGTGATTGTTTCTTTGATAAGCTGTGATGATTTCTGTGATGGTTTTTGTGATGAGCTGTGATTGTAACAGTGATGTGCTCAGCTGTGATGGTCTCTGTGATGTGATGAGCTGTGATGGTTTCTGTGATGCGTTGAGCTGTGATGGTTTCTCTGCTGAGCTCTGAGGGTTTCTATGCTGAGCTGTGATGGCTTCTGTGATGAGCTGTGAAGGCCTCTTTGATGTGCTCAGCTGTGATGGTTTCTGTGATGAACTGTGATGCCTTCAGTGTTGATCTGTGATGGATTCTGTGCTGTGCTGTGCTGTGATGGACTCTGGATGTGATGCGCTGCGATGGTTTCTGTGATGAGCTGTGATGCTTTCTGTGATGTGCTGTGCTGGGTTCTGTGTTTGGTGTGATGGTCTCTGATGTGCTGAGCTGTGATGGTTTCTGTGATGAGCAGAGCTGTGATGGTTTCTGTGATGAGCTGAGCTATGATTGTTTCTGTGATGTTCTGAGCTGTGATGTTTTCTGTGGTATGCTGTGATGATTTCTGTGATGAGCAGTGAAGGTCTCTGTAATGTGCTGAGCTGTGATGGTCTCTGTGATGTGCTGAGCTGTGATGGTCTCTGTGATGTGTTGAGCTGTGAAGGTCTCTGTGATGTTCTGCGCTGCGATGGTTTCTGTGATGAGCTGTAATGCTTTCTGTGATGAGCTGTGACAGAATCTGTGATGTGCTGAGCTGTGAAGGTCTGTCTGATGTAATGAGCTGTGATGGTTTCTGTGATGCGTTGAGCTGTGATGGTTTCTGTGCTGATCTCTGAGGGTTTTTGTGCTGAGCTGTGATGGCTTCTGTGATGAACTGTGATGCTTTCAGTGATGATCTGTGATGAATTCTGTGCTGTGCTGAGCTGTGATGGACTCTGGATGTGCTGAGCTGTGATGGCTTCTGTGATGAACTGTGATGCTTTCAGTGATGATCTGTGATGAATTCTGTGCTGTGCTGAGCTGTGATGGACTCTGGATGTGATGCGCTGCGATGGTTTGTGTGATGAGCTGTGATGGTTTCTGTGATGTGCTGTGCTGGGTTCTGTGATGTGCTGAGCTGTGATGGTTTCTGTGATGTTCTGAGCTGTGAAGGACTCCAGATGTGATGCGCTGCGATGGTTTCTGTGATGAGCTGTGAAGGTCTCTGTGATGTGCTGAGCTGTGATGGTTTCTGTGAAGCGCTGAACTGTGATGGTCTCTCTGATGTGCTGAGCTGTGATGGTCTCTGTGAGGTGCTGAGCTGTGATGGTTTCTGTGAAGCGCTGAGCTGTGATGGTCTCTCTGATGTGCTGAGCTGTGATGGTCTCTGTGAGGTGCTGAGCTGTGATGGTGTCTGTGAAGCGCTGAGCTGTGATGGTCTCTCTGATGTGCTGAGCTGTGATGGTCTCTGTGAGGTGCTGAGCTGTGATAGTTTCTGTGAAGCGCTGAGCTGTGATGGTCTCTGTGATGTGCTGAGCTGTGATGGTCTCTGTGATGTGTTGAGCTGTGAAGGTCTCTGTGATGTTCTGCGCTGCAATGGTTTCTGTAATGAGCTGTAATGCTTTCTGTGATGAGCTGTGACAGAATCTGTGATGTGCTGAGCTGTGAAGGTCTGTCTGATGTAATGAGCCGTGATGGTTTCTGTGATGCGTTGAGCTGTGATGGTTTCTGTGCTGATCTCTGAAGGTTTCTGTGCTGAGCTGTGATGGCTTCTGTGATGAACTGTGATGCTTTCAGTGATGATCTGTGATGAATTCTGTGCTGTGCTGAGCTGTGATGGACTCTGGATGTGATGCGCTGCGATGGTTTGTGTGATGAGCTGTGATGCTTTCTGTGATGTGCTGTTCTGGGTACTGTGATGTGCTGAGCTGTGATGGTTTCGGTGATGAACTGTGATGCTTTCAGTGATGATCTGTGATGTATTCTGTAATGTGCTGAGCAGTGATGGTTTCTGTGATGCCCTGAGCTGTGCTGTTCTCTGTGATGTTCTGCGCTGCGATGGTTTCTGTGATGAGCTGGGACAGAATCTGTGATGTGCTGAACTGTGATGGTCTGTCTGATGTAATGAGCTGTGGTGGTTTCTGTGATGCGTTGTGATGGCCTCTGTGATGTGCTGAGCTGTGATGGTTTCTGTGATGATCTGAGCTGTGAAGGACTCTGGATGTGATGCGCTGCGATGGTTTCTGTGATGAGCTGTGATGCTTTCTATGATGTGCTGTGCTGGGTTCTGTGTTTGGTGTGATGTTCTCTCTGATGTGCTGAGCTGTGATGGCCTCTGTCATGTGCTGAGCTGTGATGTTTTCTGTGATACGCTGAGCTGTGATGGTTTCTGTGATGTGCTGAGCTATGATTGTTTCTGTGATGTTCTGAGCTGTGATGTTTTCTGTGCTGAGCTGTGATGGTTTCTGTGATGCGCTGAGCTGTGATGGTTTCTGTGCTGAGCTCTGAGGCTTTCTGTGCTGAGCTGTGATGGCATATGTGATGAACTGTCAAGGTCTCTGTGATGTGCTCAGCTGTGATGGTTTCTGTGATGAAATGTGATGCTTTCAGTGATGATCTGTGATGGATTCTGTGCTGTGCTCAGCTGTGATCGTTTCTGTGATAAGCTGTGATGGTTTCTGTGATACGCTGAGCTGTGATGGTTTCTGTGCTGAGCTCTGAGGGTTTCTGTGCTGAGCTGTGATGGTTTCTGTGATGAGCTGCGAAGGTCTCTGTGATGTGCTGAGCTGTGATGGTTTCTGTGATGCGTTGAACTGTGATGGTTTCTGTGCTGAGCTGTGATGGTTTCTATGCTGTGCTGTGATGGCTTCTGTGATGAGCTGTGAAGGTCTCTGTGATGTGCTGAGCTGTGATGGTTTCTGTGATGTGCTGAGCTGTGATGGTCTCTGTGATGCGCTGAGCTTTGATGGTCTCTGTGATGTGCTGAGCTGTGATGGTTTCTGTGATGCGTTGAGCTGTGATGGTTTCTGTGCTGAGCTCTGATGGTTTCTATGCTGTGCTGTGATGCTTTCTGTGATGAGCTGTGATTGTAACAGTGATGTGCTGAGCTGTGATGGTCTCAGTGATGTGATGAGCTGTGATGGTTTCTTTGATGCGTTGAGCTGTGATGGTTTCTGTGCTGAGCTCTGAGGGTTTCTGTGCTGAGCTGTGATGGCTTCTGTGATGAGCTGCGAAGGTCTCTGTGATGTGCTGATCTGTGATGGTTTCTGTGATGCGTTGAACTGTGATGGTTTCTGTGCTGAGCTGTGATGGTTTCTATGCTGTGCTGTGATGGCTTCTGTGATGAGCTGTGAAGGTCTCTGTGATGTGCTGAGCTGTGATGTTTTCTGTGATGCGCTGAGCTGTGATGGTTTCTGTGATGTGCTGAGCTATGATTGTTTCTGCTATATTCTGAGCTGTGATGTTTTCTGTGGTATGCTGTGATGGTTTCTGTGATGAGCAGTGAAGGTCTCTGTGATGTGTTGAGCTGTGATGGTTTCGGTGATGAACAGTGATGCTTTCATTGATGATCTGTGAAATGCTGTGCTGTGATAGTTTCAGTGATGAGCTGTGATGATTTCAATGATGTGCTGTGATGTTCTCTGTGATGTGCTGAGCTGTGATGGTTTCTGTGATGTGCTGAGCTGTGCTGGTCTCTGTGAAGCGCTGAGCTGTGATGGTCTCTCTGATGTGCTGAGCTGTGATGGTCTCTGTGAGGTGCTGAGCTGTGATAGTTTCTGTGAAGCGCTGAGCTGTGATGGTCTCTCTGATGTGCTGAGCTGTGATGGTCTCTGTGAGGTGCTGTGCTGTGATAGTTTCTGTGAAGCGCTGAGCTGTGATGGTCTCTGTGATGTGCTGAGCTGTGATGTTCTCTGTGATGTGCTGAGCTGTGTTGGTTTCGGTGATGAACTGTGATGCTTTCAGTGATGATCTGTGATGTATTCTGTAATGTGCTGAGCAGTGATGGTTTCTGTGATGCCTTGAGGTGTGATGGTCTCTGTGATGTGTTGAGCTGTGAAGGTCTCTGTGATGTTCTGCGCTGCGATGGTTTATGTGATGAGCTGTAATGCTTTCTGTGATGAGCTGTGACAGAATCTGTGATGTGCTGAGCTGTGAAGGTCTGTCTGATGTACTGAGCTGTGATGGTTTCTGTGATGCGTTGAGCTGTGATCGTTTCTGTGCTGATGTCTGAGGGTTTCTGTGCTGAGCTGAGATGGCTTCTGTGATGAACTGTGATGCTTTCAGTGATGATCTGTGATGAATTCTGTGCTGTGCTGAGCTGTGATGGACTCTGGATGTGATGCGCTGCGATGGGTTGTGTGATGAGCTGTGATGCTTTCTGTAATGTGCTGTGCTGAGCTGTGTTGGTTTCGGTGATGAACTGTGATGCTTTCAGTGATGATCTGTGATGTATTCTGTAATGTGCTGAGCAGTGATGGTTTCTGTGATGCCCTGAGCTGTGATGGTTTCTGTGATGTGCTGAGCTGTGAAGGACTCTGGATGTGATGCGCTACGATGGTGTCTGTGATGAGCTGTGATTCTTTCTGTGATGTGCTGTGCTGGGTTCTGTGTTTGGTGTGATGGTCTCTCTGATATGCTGAGCTGTGATTGTTTCTGTGATGAACTCTGATTGTAAGTGTGATGTGCTGAGCTGTGATGACCTCTGTGATGTGTTGAGCTGTGATGGCCTCTGTGATGTCCTGAGCTGTGATGTTTTCTGTGATGCGCTGAGCTGTGATGGTCTCTCTGATGTGCTGAGCTGTGATGGTTTCTGTGAGGTGCTGAGCTGTGATGGTTTCTGTGAAGCGCTGAGCTGTGATGGTCTCTCTGATGTGCTGAGCTGTAATGGTCTCTGTGAGGTGCTGAGCTGTGATGGTTTCTGTGAAGCGCTGAGCTGTGATGGTCTCTCTGATGTGCTGAGCTGTGATGGTCTCTGTGAGGTGCTGAGTTGTGATGGTTTCTGTGAAGCGCTGAGCTGTGATGGTCTCTCTGATGTGCTGAGCTGTAATGGTCTCTGTGAGGTGCTGAGCTGTGATAGTTTCTGTGAAGCGCTGAGCTGTGACGGTCTCTGTGATGTGCTGAGCTGTGATGTTCTCTGTGATGTGCTGAGCTGTGTTGGTTTCGGTGTTGAACTGTGATGCTTTCAGTGATGATCTGTGATGTATTCTGTGATGTGCTGAGCTGTGATGGTCTCTGTGATGTGCTGAGCTGTGATGGTCTCTGTGATGTGTTGAGCTGTGAAGGTCTCTGTGATGTTCTGAGCTGTGTTGGTTTCGGTGATGAACTGTGATGCTTTCAGTGATGATCTGTGATGTATTCTGTGATGTGCTGAGCTGTGATGGTCTCTGTGATGTGCTGAGCTGTGATGGTCTCTGTGATGTGTTGAGCTGTGAAGGTCTCTGTGATGTTCTGCGCTGCGATGGTTTCTGTGATGAGCTGTAATGCTTTCTGTGATGAGCTGTGACAGAATCTGTGATGTGCTGAGCTGTGAAGGTCTGTCTGATGTAATGAGCTGTGATGGTTTCTGTGATGCGTTGAGCTGTGATGGTTTCTGTGCTGATCTCTGAGGGTTTCTGTGCTGAGCTGTGATGGCTTCTGTGATGAACTGTGATGCTTTCAGTGATGATCTGTGATGAATTCTGTGCTGTGCTGTGCTGTGCTGTGATGGACTCTGGATGTGATGCGCTGCGATGGTTTCTGTGATGAGCTGTGATGCTTTCTGTGATGTGCTGTGTTGGGTTCTGTGTTTGGTATGATGTTCTCTCTGATATGCTGAGCTGTGATTGTTTCTGTGATGAGCTCTGATTGTAACTGTGATGTGCTGAGCTATGATTGTTTCTGTGATGTTCTGAGCTGTGATGTTTTCTGTGCTGAGCTGTGATGGTTTCTATGATGAGCTGTGAAGGTCTCTGTGATGTGCTGAGCTGTGATGTTTTCTGTGATACGCTGAGGTGTGATGGTTTCTGTGATGTGCTGAGCTATGATTGTTTCTGTGATGTTCTGAGCTGTGATGTTCTCTGTGCTGAGCTGTGATGGTTTCTATGATGAGCTGTGAAGGTCTCTGTGATGTGTTGAGGGGTGATGGTTTCGGTGATGAACAGTGATGCTTTCATTGATGATCTGTGATGGATTCCCTGATGTGCTGTGCTGTGATAGTTTCAGTGATGAGCTGTGATGGTTTCGGTGATGTGCTGTGATGTTCTCTGTGATGTTCTCTGTGCTGTGCTGAGTTGTGATGGTTTCTGTGATGTGCTGAGCTGTGATGGTCCCTGCAAAGCGCTGAGCTGTGATGGTCTCTCTGATGTGCTGAGCTGTGATGGTCTCTGTGATGTGCTGAGCTGTGATGGTCTCTGTGATGTGCTGAGCCGTGATGGTTTCGGTGCTGAACTGTGATGCTTTCAGTGATGATCTGAGATGGCTTTTGTAATGTGCTGAGCAGTGATGGTTTCTGTGATGCCCTGAGCTGTGATGGTCTCTGTGATTTTCTGAGCTGTGAAGGTCCCTGTGATGTTCTGCGCTGCGATGGTTTCTGTGATGAGCTGGGGCAGAATCTGTGATGTGCTGAGCTGTGAAGGTCTGTCTGATGTAATGAGCTGTGATGGTTTCTGTGATGTGTTGTGATGGTCTCTGTGATGTGCTGAGCTGTGATGGTCTCTGTGATGTGATGAGCTGTGATGGTTTCTGTGATGCATTGAGCTGTGATGGTTTCTGTGCTGAGCTCTGAGGGTTTCGGTGCTGAGCTGTGATGGCTTCTGTGATGAACTGTGATGCTTTCAGTGATGATCTGTGATGAATTCTGTGCTGTGCTGAGCTGTGATGGTTTCTGTGATGTGCTGAGCTGTGATGGTCTCTGTGATGTGTTGAGCTGTGAAGGTCTCTGTGATGTTCTGCGCTGCAATGGTTTCTGTAATGAGCTGTAATGCTTTCTGTGATGAGCTGTGACAGAATCTGTGATGTGCTGAGCTGTGAAGGTCTGTCTGATGTAATGAGCCGTGATGGTTTCTGTGATGCGTTGAGCTGTGATGGTTTCTGTGCTGATCTCTGAGGGTTTCTGTGCTGAGCTGTGATGGCTTCTGTGATGAACTGTGATGCCTTCAGTGATGATCTGTGATGAATTCTGTGCTGTGCTGAGCTGTGATGGACTCTGGATGTGATGCGCTGCGATGGTTTGTGTGATGAGCTGTGATGCTTTCTGTGATGTGCTGTTCTGGGTACTGTGATGTGCTGAGCTGTGATGGTTTCGGTGATGAACTGTGATGCTTTCAGTGATGATCTGTGATGTATTCTGTAATGTGCTGAGCAGTGATGGTTTCTGTGATGCCCTGAACTGTGATGGTCTCTGTTATGTGCTGAGCTGTGCTGTTCTCTGTGATGTTCTGCGCTGCGATGGTTTCTGTGATGAGCTGGGACAGAATCTGTGATGTGCTGAACTGTGATGGTCTGTCTGATGTAATGAGCTGTGGTGGTTTCTGTGATGCGTTGTGATGGCCTCTGTGACGTGCTGAGCTGTGATGGTTTCTGTGATGATCTGAGCTGTGAAGGACTCTGGATGTGATGCGGTGCGATGGTTTCTGTGATGAGCTGTGATGCTTTCTATGATGTGCTGTGCTGGGTTCTGTGTTTGGTGTGATGGTCTCTCTGATGTGCTGAGCTGTGATGGCCTCTGTCATGTGCTGAGCTGTGATGTTTTCTGTGATACGCTGAGCTGTGATGGTTTCTGTGATGTGCTGAGCTATGATTGTTTCTGTGATGTTCTGAGCTGTGATGTTTTCTGTGCTGAGCTGTGATGGTTTCTGTGATGAGCTGTGAAGGTCTCTGTGATGTGTTGAGCTGTGATGGTTTTGGTGATGAACAGTGATGCTTTCATTGATGATCTGTGATGGATTCCCTGATGTGCTGTGATGTGATTGTTTCAGTGATGAGCTGTGATGGTTTTGGTGATGTGCTGTGAGGTTTTCTGTGATGTTCTCTGTGATGTGCTGAGCTGTGATGGTTTCTGTGATGTGCTGAGCTGTGATGGTCCCTGTGAAGCGCTGAGCTGTGATGGTCTCTCTGATGTGCTGAGCTGTGATGATCTCTGTGATGTGCTGAGCTGTGATGGTTTCTGTGAAGCGCTGAGTTGTGATGGTCTCTGTGATGTGCTGAGCTGTGATGGTCTCTGTGATGTGATGAGCTGTGATGGTTTCGGTGATGAACTGTGATGCTTTCAGTGATGATCTGATATGGCTTTTGTAATGTGCTGAGCAGTGATGGTTTCTGTGATGCCCTGTGCTGTGAAGGTCTTTGTGATGTTCTGCGCTGCGATGGTTTCTGTGATGAGCTGTAATGCTTTCTGTGATGAGCTGTGACAGAATCTGTGATGTGCTGAGCTGTGAAGGTCTGTCTGATGTAATGAGCTGTGATGGTTTCTGTGATGTGTTGTGATGGCCTTTGTGATGTGCTGAGCTGTGATGGTCTCTGTGATGCGTTGAGCTGTGATGGTTTCTGTGCTGAGCTCTGAGGGTTTCTGTGCTGAGCTGTGATAGCTTCTGTGATGAGCTGCGAAGGACTTGGTGATGTGCTGAGCTGTGATGATTTCTGTGATGCGCTGAGCTGTGATGGTTTCTGTGCTGAGCTCTGAGGCTTTCTGTGCTGAGCTGTGATAGTTTCTGTGATGAGCTGTGAAGGTCTCTGTGATGTGCTCAGCTGTGATGGTTTCTGTGATGAACTGTGATGCTTTCAGTGATGATCTGTTATGGATTCTGTGCTGTGCTGAGCTGTGATCATTTCTTTGATAAGCTGTGATGATTTCTGTGATGTGCTGATCTGTGATGGTTTTTGTGATGAGCTGTGACTGCAACAGTGATGTGCTCAGCTGTGATGGTCTCTGTGATGTGATGAGCTGTGATGGTTTCTGTGATGAGCTGTGAAGGTCTCTGTGATGTGCTCAGCTGTGATGGTTTCTGTGATGAACTGTGATGCTTTCAGTGATGGTCTGTTATGGATTCTGTGCTGTGCTGAGCTGTGATCGTTTCTTTGATAAGCTGTGATGATTTCTGTGATGGTTTTTGTGATGAGCTGTGATTGTAACAGTGATGTGCTCAGCTGTGATGGTCTCTGTGATGTGATGAGCTGTGATGGTTTCTGTGATGCGTTGAGCTGTGATGGTTTCTCTGCTGAGCTCTGAGGGTTTCTATGCTGAGCTGTGATGGCTTCTGTGATGCGTTGAGCTGTGATGGTTTCTCTGCTGAGCTCTGAGGGTTTCTATGCTGAGCTGTGATGGCTTCTGTGATGAGCTGTGAAGGCCTCTTTGATGTGCTCAGCTGTGATGGTTTCTGTGATGAACTGTGATGCCTTCAGTGTTGATCTGTGATGGATTCTGTGCTGTGCTGTGCTGTGATGGACTCTGGATGTGATGCGCTGCGATGGTTTCTGTGATGAGCTGTGATGCTTTCTGTGATGTGCTGTGCTGGGTTCTGTGTTTGGTGTGATGGTCTCTGATGTGCTGAGCTGTGATGGTTTCTGTGATGAGCAGAGCTGTGATGGTTTCTGTGATGATCTGAGCTATGATTGTTTCTGTGATGTTCTGAGCTGTGATGTTTTCTGTGGTATGCTGTGATGATTTCTGTGATGAGCAGTAAAGGTCTCTGTGATGTGCTGAGCTGTGATGGTTTCTGTGAAGCGCTGAGCTGTGATGGTCTCTCTGATGTGCTGAGCTGTGATGGTCTCTGTGAGGAGCTGAGCTGTGTTGGTTTCGGTGATGAACTGTGATGCTTTCAGTGATGATCTGTGATGTATTCTGTAATGTGCTGAGCTGTGATGGTCTCTGTGATGTGCTGAGCTGTGATGGTCTCTGTGATGTGTTGAGCTGTGAAGGTCTCTGTGATGTTCTGCGCTGCGATGGTTTCTGTGATGAGCTGTAATGCTTTCTGTGATGAGCTGTGACAGAATCTGTGATGTGCTGAGCTGTGAAGGTCTGTCTGATGTAATGAGCAGTGATGGTTTCTGTGATGCGTTGAGCTGTGATGGTTTCTGTGCTGATCTCTGAGGGTTCTGTGCTGAGATGTGATGGCTTCTGTGATGAACTGTGATGCTTTCAGTGATGATCTGTGATGAATTCTGTGCTGTGCTGAGCTGTGATGGACTCTGGATGTGCTGAGCTGTGATGGCTTTTGTGATGAACTGTGATGCTTTCAGTGATGATCTGTGATGAATTCTGTGCTGTGCTGAGCTGTGATGGACTCTGGATGTGATGCGCTGCGATGGTTTGTGTGATGAGCTGTGATGGTTTCTGTGATGTGCTGTGCTGGGTTCTGTGATGTGCTGAGCTGTGATGGTTTCTGTGATGTTCTGAGCTGTGAAGGACTCCGGATGTGATGCGCTGCGATGGTTTCTGTGATGAGCTGTGAAGGTCTCTGTGATGTGCTGAGCTGTGATGGTTTCTGTGAAGCGCTGAGCTGTGATGGTCTCTCTGATGTGCTGAGCTGTGATGGTCTCTGTGAGGTGCTGAGCTGTGATGGTTTCTGTGAAGCGCTGAGCTGTGATGGTCTCTCTGATGTGCTGAGCTGTGATGGTCTCTGTGAGGTGCTGAGCTGTGATGGTGTCTGTGAAGCGCTGAGCTGTGATGGTCTCTCTGATGTGCTGAGCTGTGATGGTCTCTGTGAGGTGCTGAGCTGTGATAGTTTCTGTGAAGCGCTGAGCTGTGATGGTCTCTGTGATGTGCTGAGCTGTGATGGTCTCTGTGATGTGTTGAGCTGTGAAGGTTACTGTGATGTTCTGCGCTGCAATGGTTTCTGTAATGAGCTGTAATGCTTTCTGTGATGAGCTGTGACAGAATCTGTGATGTGCTGAGCTGTGAAGGTCTGTCTGATGTAATGAGCCGTGATGGTTTCTGTGATGCGTTGAGCTGTGATGGTTTCTGTGCTGATCTCTGAGGGTTTCTGTGCTGAGCTGTGATGGCTTCTGTGCTGAACTGTGATGCTTTCAGTGATGATCTGTGATGAATTCTGTGCTGTGCTGAGCTGTGATGGACTCTGGATGTGATGCGCTGCGATGGTTTGTGTGATGAGCTGTGATGCTTTCTGTGATGTGCTGTTCTGGGTACTGTGATGTGCTGAGCTGTGATGGTTTCGGTGATGAACTGTGATGCTTTCAGTGATGATCTGTGATGTATTCTGTAATGTGCTGAGCTGTGGTGGTTTCTGTGATGCGTTGTGATGGCCTCTGTGATGTGCTGAGCTGTGATGGTTTCTGTGATGATCTGAGCTGTGAAGGACTCTGGATGTGATGCGCTGCGATGGTTTCTGTGATGAGCTGTGATGCTTTCTATGATGTGCTGTGCTGGGTTCTGTGTTTGGTGTGATGGTCTCTCTGATGTGCTGAGCTGTGATGGCCTCTGTCATGTGCTGAGCTGTGATGTTTTCTGTGATACGCTGAGCTGTGATGGTTTCTGTGATGTGCTGAGCTATGATTGTTTCTGTGATGTTCTGAGCTGTGATGTTTTCTGTGCTGAGCTGTGATGGTTTCTGTGATGAGCTGTGAAGGTCTCTGTGATGTGTTGAGCTGTGATGGTTTTGGTGATGAACAGTGATGCTTTCATTGATGATCTGTGATGGATTCCCAGATGTGCTGTGATGTGATTGTTTCAGTGATGAGCTGTGATGTTCTCTGTGATGTGCTGAGCTGTGATGGTTTCTGTGATGTGCTGAGCTGTGATGGTCCCTGTGAAGCGCTGAGCTGTGATGGTCTCTCTGATGTGCTGAGCTGTGATGATCTCTGTGATGTGCTGAGCTGTGATGGTTTCTGTGAAGCGCTGAGTTGTGATGGTCTGTGTAATGTGCTGAGCTGTGATGGTCTCTGTGATGTGATGAGCTGTGATGGTTTCGGTGATGAACTGTGATGCTTTCAGTGATGATCTGATATGGCTTTTGTAATGTGCTGAGCAGTGATGGTTTCTGTGATGCCCTGTGCTGTGAAGGTCTTTGTGATGTTCTGCGCTGCGATGCTTTCTGTGATGAGCTGTGACAGAACCTGTGATGTGCTGAGCTGTGAAGGTCTGTCTGATGTAATGAGCTGTGATGGTTTCTGTGATGTGTTGTGATGGCCTTTGTGATGTGCTGAGCTGTGATGGTCTCTGTGATGCGTTGAGCTGTGATGGTTTCTGTGCTGAGCTCTGAGGGTTTCTGTGCTGAGCTGTGATAGCTTCTGTGATGAACTGCGAAGGACTTGGTGATGTGCTGAGCTGTGATGATTTCTGTGATGCGCTGAGCTGTGATGGTTTCTGTGCTGAGCTCTGAGGCTTTCTGTGCTGAGCTGTGATGGCATATGTGATGAACTGTCAAGGTCTCTGTGATGTGCTCAGCTGTGATGGTTTCTGTGATGAAATGTGATGCTTTCAGTGATGATCTGTGACGGATTCTGTGCTGTGCTCAGCTGTGATCGTTTCTGTGATAAGCTGTGATGGTTTCTGTGATACGCTGAGCTGTGATGGTTTCTGTGCTGAGCTCTGAGGGTTTCTGTGCTGAGCTGTGATGGTTTCTGTGATGAGCTGTGAAGGTCTCTGTGATGTGCTCAGCTGTGATGGTTTCTGTGATGAACTGTGATGCTTTCAGTGATGATCTGTGATGGATTCCCAGATGTGCTGTGATGTGATTGTTTCAGTGATGAGCTGTGATGGTTTTGGTGATGTGCTGTGAGGTTTTCTGTGATGTTCTCTGTGATGTGCTGAGCTGTGATGGTTTCTGTGATGTGCTGAGCTGTGATGGTCCCTGTGAAGCGCTGAGCTGTGATGGTCTCTCTGATGTGCTGAGCTGTGATGATCTCTGTGATGTGCTGAGCTGTGATGGTTTCTGTGAAGCGCTGAGTTGTGATGGTCTGTGTAATGTGCTGAGCTGTGATGGTCTCTGTGATGTGATGAGCTGTGATGGTTTCGGTGATGAACTGTGATGCTTTCAGTGATGATCTGATATGGCTTTTGTAATGTGCTGAGCAGTGATGGTTTCTGTGATGCCCTGTGCTGTGAAGGTCTTTGTGATGTTCTGCGCTGCGATGCTTTCTGTGATGAGCTGTGACAGAACCTGTGATGTGCTGAGCTGTGAAGGTCTGTCTGATGTAATGAGCTGTGATGGTTTCTGTGATGTGTTGTGATGGCCTTTGTGATGTGCTGAGCTGTGATGGTCTCTGTGATGCGTTGAGCTGTGATGGTTTCTGTGCTGAGCTTTGAGGGTTTCTGTGCTGAGCTGTGATAGGTTCTGTGATGAACTGTGAAGGACTTGGTGATGTGCTGAGCTGTGATGATTTCTGTGATGCGCTGAGCTGTGATGGTTTCTGTGCTGAGCTCTGAGGCTTTCTGTGCTGAGCTGTGATGGCATATGTGATGAACTGTCAAGGTCTCTGTGATGTGCTCAGCTGTGATGGTTTCTGTGATGAACTGTGATGCTTTCAGTGATGGTCTGTTATGGATTCTGTGCTGTGCTGAGCTGTGATCGTTTCTTTGATAAGCTGTGATGATTTCTGTGATGTGCTGATCTGTGATGGTTTTTGTGATGAGCTGTGATTGTAACAGTGATGTGCTCAGCTGTGATGGTCTCTGTGATGTGATGAGCTGTGATGGTTTCTGTGATGCGTTGAACTGTGATGGTTTCTCTGCTGAGCTCTGAGTGTTTCTATGCTGAGCTGTGATGGATTGTGTGATGAGCTGTGAAGGGCTCTTTGATGTGCTCAGCTGTGATGGTATCTGTGATGAACTGTGATGCCTTCAGTGTTGATCTGTGATGGATTCTGTGCTGTGCTGTGCTGTGATGGACTCTGGATGTGATGCGCTGCGATGGTTTCTGTGATGAGCTGTGATGCTTTCTGTGATGTGCTGTGCTGGGTTCTGTGTTTGGTGTGATGGTCTCTGATGTGCTGAGCTGTGATGGTTTCTGTGATGAGCTGAGCTGTGATGGTTTCTGTGATGAGCTGAGCTATGATTGTTTCTGTGATGTTCTGAGCTGTGATGTTTTCTGTGGTATGCTGTGATGTTTTCTGTGATGAGCAGTGATGGTTTCTGTGATGTGTTGAGCTGTGATGGTTTTGGTGATGAACAGTGATGCTTTCATTGATGATCTGTGATGGATTCCCTGATGTGCTGTGTTGTGATAGTTTCAGTGATGAGCTGTGATGCTTTCAGTGATGATCTGTTAAGTATTCTGAAATGTGCTGAGCAGTGATGGTTTCTGTGATGCCCTGAGCTGTGATGGTCTCTGTGATGTGCTGAGCTGTGATGGTCTCTGTGATGTTCAGTGCTGCGATGGTTTCTATGATGAGCTGTAATGGTTTCTGTGATGATCTGGGACAGAATCTGTGATGTGCTGAACTGTGATGGTCTGTCTGATGTAATGAGCTGTGATGGTTTCTGTGATGCATTGAGCTGTGATGGTTTCTGTGCTGAGCTGTGATAGCTTCTGTGATGAGCTACGAAGGTCTCTGTGATGTGCTGAGCTGTGATGGTTTCAGTGATGCGCTGAGCTGTGATGATTTCTGTGCTGAGATCTGATGGTTTCTGTGTTGAGCTGTGAAGGTCTCTGTGATGTGCTCAGCTGTGATGGTTTCTGTGATGAACTGTGATGCTTTCAGTGATGACCTGTGATGTATTCTGTGCTGTGCTGAGCTGTGATCATTTCTTTGATAAGCTGTGATTATTTCTGTGATGTGCTGATCTGTGATGGTTTTTGTGATGAATTGTGATTGTAACAGTGATGTGCTGAGCTGTGATGGTCTCTGTGATGTGATGAGCTGTGATGGTTTCTGTGATGCGTTGAGCTGTGATGGTTACTATGCTGAGCTCTGATGGTTTCTATGTTGAGCTGTGATGGCTTCTGTGATGAGCTGTGAAGGCCTCTTTGATGTGCTCAGCTGTGATGGTTTCTGTGATGAACTGTGATGCTTTCAGTGATGATCTGTGATGGATTCTGTGCTGTGCTCAGCTGTGATCGTTTCTGTGATAAGCTGTGATGGTTTCTGTGTTACGCTGAGCTGTGATGGTTTCTGTGCTGAGCTCTGGGGGTTTCTGTGCTGAGCTGTGATGGTTTCTGTGATGAGCTGTGAAGGTCTCTGTGATGTGCTCAGCTGTGATGGTTTCTGTGATGAACTGTGATGCTTTCAGTGATGGTCTGTTATGGATTCTGTGCTGTGCTGAGCTGTGATCGTTTCTTTGATAAGCTGTGATGATTTCTGTGATGTGCTGATCTGTGATGGTTTTTGTGATGAGCTGTGATTGTAACAGTGATGTGCTCAGCTGTGATGGTCTCTGTGATGTGATGAGCTGTGATGGTTTCTGTGATGCGTTGAACTGTGATGGTTTCTCTGCTGAGCTCTGAGTGTTTCTATGCTGAGCTGTGATGGATTGTGTGATGAGCTGTGAAGGGCTCTTTGATGTGCTCAGCTGTGATGGTATCTGTGATGAACTGTGATGCCTTCAGTGTTGATCTGTGATGGATTCTGTGCTGTGCTGTGCTGTGATGGACTCTGGATGTGATGCGCTGCGATGGTTTCTGTGATGAGCTGTGATGCTTTCTGTGATGTGCTGTGCTGGGTTCTGTGTTTGGTGTGATGGTCTCTGATGTGCTGAGCTGTGATGGTTTCTGTGATGAGCTGAGCTGTGATGGTTTCTGTGATGAGCTGAGCTATGATTGTTTCTGTGATGTTCTGAGCTGTGATGTTTTCTGTGGTATGCTGTGATGTTTTCTGTGATGAGCAGTGATGGTTTCTGTGAAGCGCTGAGCTGTGATGGTCTCTCTGATGTGCTGAGCTGTGGTGGTTTTGGTGATGAACAGTGATGCTTTCATTGATGATCTGTGATGGATTCCCTGATGTGCTGTGATGTGATTGTTTCAGTGATGAGCTGTGATGGTTTTGGTGATGTGCTGTGAGGTTTTCTGTGATGTTCTCTGTGATGTGCTGAGCTGTGATGTTTTCTGTGATGTGCTGAGCTGTGATGGTCCCTGTGAAGTGCTGAGCTGTGATGGTCTCTCTGATGTGCTCAGCTGTGATGATCTCTGTGATGTGCTGAGCTGTGATGGTTTCTGTGAAGCGCTGAGTTGTGATGGTCTCTGTGATGTGCTGAGCTGTGATGGTCTCTGTGATGTGATGAGCTGTGACGGTTTTGGTGATGAACTGTGATGTTTTCAGTGATGATCTGATATGGCTTTTGTAATGTGCTGAGCAGTGATGGTTTCTGTGATGCCCTTTGCTGTGTAGGTCTCTGTGATGTTCTGCGCTGCGATGGTTTCTGTGATGAGCTGTAATGCTTTCTGTGATGTGCTGTGCTGGGTTCTGTGTTTGGTGTGATGTTCTCTGATGTGCTGAGCTGTGATGGTTTCTGTGATGAGCTGTGATTGTAACTGTGATGTGCTGAGCTGTGATTGTAACTGTGATGTGCTGAGCTGTGATAGCCTCTGTGATGTGCTGAGCTGTGATGTTTTCTGTGATGTGCTGAGCTACGTTTCTTTCTGTGATGTTCTGAGCTGTGACGTTTTCTGTGGTATGCTGTCATGGTTTCTGTGATTAGCAGTTAAGGTCTCTGTGAAGCGCTGAGATGTGATGGTCTCTGTGATGTGTTGAGCTGTGATGGTTTCTGTGATGAGCTGTTATGGTTTCGGTGATGTGCTGTGATGTTCTCTGTGATGTGCTGAGCTGTGATGGTTTCTGCGATGTGCTGTGCTGTTCTCTGTGAAATGTTAAGCTGTGATGGTTTCTGTGATGTGCTGAGCTGTGATGGTCTCTGTGATGTGATGAGCTGTGATGGTTTCTGTGAGGAGTTGAGCTGTGATGGTTTATGTGCTGAGCTCTGAGGGTTTCGGTGCTGAGCTGTGATGGGTTCTGTGATGAGCTGAGAAGCTCTCTGTGATGTGCTGAGCTGTGATGGTTTCTGTGATGTGCTGAGCTGTGATGGTTTCTGTGCTGAGCTCTGAGGGTTTCTGTGCTGAGCTGTGATGGCTTCTGTGATGAGCTGTCAAGGTCTCTGTGATGTGCTCAGCTGTGATGGTTTCTGCGATGAACTGTGATGTTTTCAGTGATGATCTGTGATGGATACTGTGCTGTGCTGAGCTGTGATGGTTTCTGTGATGTGCTGATCTGTGATGGTTTCTGTGATGAGCTGTGATTGTAACAGTGATGTGCTGAGCTGTGATGTTCTCTGTGATGTGCTGAACTGTGCTGGTCTCTGTGAAGCGCTGAACTGTGATGGTCTCTCTGATGTGCTGAGCTGCGATGGTCTCTGTGATGTGCTGAGCTGTGATGGTTTCTGTGATGAGCTGTGAAGGTCCCGGTGATGTGCTCAGCTGTGATGGTTTCTGTGATGAACTGTGATGCTTTCAGTGATGATCTGTGATGGATTCCGTGCTGTGCTGAGCTGTGATGGTTTCTGTGATAAGCTGTGATTGTTTCGGTGATGTGCTGTGATGTTCTTTGTGATGTGCTGAGCCTTGATGGTTTCTGCGATGTGCTGTGCTGTTCTCTGTGAAATGTTAAGCTGTGATGGTTTCTGTGATGTGCTGAGTTGTGATGGTCTCTGTGATGTGATGAGCTGTGATGGTTTCTGTGCTGAGCTCTGAGGGTTTCGGTGCTGAGCTGTGATGGCTTCTGTGATGAGCTGCGAAGGTCTCTGTGATGTGCTCAGCTGTGATGGTTTCTGTAATGAACTGTGATGCTTTCAGTGATGATCTGTGATGGATTCTGTGCTGTGCTGAGCTGTGATGGTTTCTGTGATGTGCTGATCTGTGATGGTTTCTGTGATGAGCTGTGATTGTAACAGTGATGTGCTGAGCTGTGATGTTCTCTGTGATGTGCTGAGCTGTGATGGTTTCTGTGATGTGATGAACTGTGCTGGTCTCTGTGAAGCGCTGAGCTGTGATGGTCTCTCTGATGTACTAAGCTGCGATGATGTCTGTGATGTGCTGAGCTGTGATGGTTTCTGTGAAGCGCTGAGCTGTGATGGTCTCTGTGATGTGCTGAGCTGTGATGGTTTCGGTGATGAACTGTGATGCTTTCAGTGATGATCTGAGATGGATTCTGTAATGTGCTGAGCAGTGATGGTTTCTGTGATGCCTTGAGGTGTGATGGCTCTGTGATGTGTTGAGCTGTGAAGGTCTCTGTGATGTTCTGCGCTGCAATGGTTTCTGTGATGAGTTGTAATGCTTTCTGTGATGAGCTGTGACAGAATCTGTGATGTGCTGAGCTGTGAAGGTCTGTCTCATGTAATGAGCTGTGATGGTTTCTGTGACGTGTTGAAATGGTCTCTGTGATGTGCTGAGCTGTGATGGTCACTGTGATGTGATGAGCTGTGATGGTTTCTGTGATGCGTTGAGCTGTGATGGTTTCTGTGCTGAGTTCTGAGGGTTTCTGTTCTGAGCTGTGATGGCTTCTGTGATGAACTGTGATGCTTTCAGTGGTGATCTGTGATGAATTCTGTGATGTGCTGAGCTGTGATGGACTCTGGATGTGATGCGCTGCGATGGTATGTGTGATGAGCTGTGATACTTTCTGTGATGTGCTGTGCTGGGTTCTGTGATGTGCTGAGCTGTGATGGTTTCTGTGATGTGATGAGCGGTGATGGTTTCTTTGATGCGCTGAGCTGTGGTGGTTTCTGTGCTGAGATGTGAGGGTTTCTGTGATGAGATGTGATGTTTTCTGTGATGTGCTGAGATGTGATGGTCTCTGTGATGTGTTGAGTTGTGATGGTTTTGGTGATGAACAGTGATGCTTTCATTGATGATCTGTGATAGATTCTGTGAAGTGCTGAGCTGTGATAGTTTCAGTGATGAGCTGTGATGGTTTCGGTGATGTGCTGTGATGTTCTCTGTGATGTGCTGAGCTATGATTGTTTCTGTGATGTTCTGAGCTGTGATGTTTTCTGTGTTGAGCTGTGATGGTTTCTGTGATGAGCTGTGAAGGTCTCTGTGATGTGTTGAGGGGTGATGGTTTCAGTGATGAATAGTGATGCTTTCATTGATGATCTGTGATGGATTCCCTGATGTGCTGTGCTGTGCTAGTTTCAGTGATGAGCTGTGATGGTTTCGGTGATGTGCTGTGATGTTCTCTGTGATGTTCTCTGTGATGTGCTGAGCTGTGATGGTTTCTGTGATGTGCTGAGCTGTGATGGTCCCTGTGAAGCACTGAGCTGTGATGGTCTCTCTGATGTGCTGAGCTGTGATGGTCTCTGTGATGTGCTGAGCTGTGATATTTTCTGTGAAGCGCTGAGCTGTGATGGTCTCTGTGATGAGCTGAGCTGTGATGGTCTCAGTGATGTGCTGAGCTGTGATGGTTTCGGTGATTAACTGTGATGCTTTCAGTGATGATCTGTGATGGATTCTGTAATGTGCTGAGCAGTGATGGTTTCTGTGATGCCCTGAGCTGTGATGGTCTCTGTGATGTGCTGAACTGTGACGGTCTCTGCGATGTTCTGCGTTGCGATGGTTAGTATGATGAGCTGTAAAGGTTTCTGTGATGAGCTGTGACAGAATCTGTGATGTGCTGAGCTGTGATGGTCTGTCTGATGTAATGAGCTGTGGTGGTTTCTGTGATGAGTCGTGATGGCCTCTGTGATGTGCTGAGCTGTGATGGTTTCTGTGATGTGCTGAGCTGTGAAGGGCTCTGGATGTGATGCGCTGCGATGGTTTCTGTGATGAGCTGTGATGCTTTCTGTGATGAGCTGGGGTAGAATCTGTGATGTGCTGAACTGTGAAGGTCTGTCTGATGTAATGAGCTGTGATGGTTTCTGTGATGTGTTGTGATGGTCTCTGTGATGTGCTGAGCTGTGATGGTCTCTGTGATGTGATGAGCTGTGATGGTTTCTGTGATGCGTTGAGCTGTGATGGTTTCTGTGCTGAGCTCTGAGGGTTTCTGTGCTGAGCTGTGATAGCTTCTGTGATGAGCTGCGAAGGACTCTGTGATGGTTTCTGTGATGCGCTGAGCTGTGATGGTTTCTGTGCTGAGCTCTGAGGGTTTCTGTGCTGAGCTGTGATAGCTTCTGTGATGAGCTGCGAAGGTCTCTGTGATGGTTTCTGTGATGCGCTCAGCTGTGATGGTTTCTGTGCTGAGCTCTGAGGGTTTCTGTGCTGAGCTGTGATGGTTTCTGTGATGAGCTGTGAAGGTCTCTGTGATGTGCTCAGCTGTGATGGTTTCTGTGTTGAACTGTGATGCTTTCTGTGATGAGCTGTGACAGAATCTGTGATGTGCTGAGCTGTGAAGATCTGTCTGATGTAATGAGCTGTGATGGTTTCTGTGATGCGTTGAGCTGTGATGGTTTCTGTGCTGATCTCTGAGGGTTTCTGTGCTGAGCTGTGATGGCTTCTGTGATGAACTGTGATGTTTTCAGTGATGATCTGTGATGAATTCTGTGCTGTGCTGTGCTGTGATGGACTCTGAATGTGATGCGCTGCGATGGTTTGTGTGATGAGCTGTGATGCTTTCTGTGATGTGCTGTGCTGGGTTCTGTGATGTGCTGAACTGCGATGGTTTCGGTGATGAACTGTGATGCTTTCAGTGATGATCTGTGATGTATTCTGTAATGTGCTGAGCAGTGATGGTTTCTGTGATGCACTGAGCTGTGATGGTTTCTGTGATGTGCTGAGCTGTGATGGACTCTGTGATGTGATGCGCTACGATGGTGTCTGTGATGAGCTGTGATGCTTTCTGTGATGTGCTGTGCTGGGTTCTGTGTTTGGTGTAATGGTCTCTCTGATATGCTGAGCTGTGATTGTTTCTGTGATGAGCTGTGATTGTAACTGTGATGTGCTGAGCTGTGATGGCCTCTGTGATGTGCTGAGCTGTGATGTTTTCTGTGATGCGTTGAGCTGTGATGGTTTCTGTGATGTGCTAAGCTATGATTGTTTCTGTGATGTTCTGAGCTGTGATGTTTTCTGTGCTGAGCTGTGATGGTTTCTATGATGAGCTGTGTAGGTCTCTGTGATGTGTTGATGGGTGATGGTTTCGGTGATGAACAGTGATGCTTTCATTGATGATCTGTGATGGATTCCCTGATGTGCTGTGTTGTGATAGTTTCAGTGATGAGCTGTGATGCTTTCAGTGATGATCTGTTAAGTATTCTGAAATGTGCTGAGCAGTGATGGTTTCTGTGATGCCCTGAGCTGTGATGGTCTCTGTGATGTGCTGAGCTGTGATGGTCTCTGTGATGTTCAGTGCTGCGATGGTTTCTATGATGAGCTGTAATGGTTTCTGTGATGATCTGGGACAGAATCTGTGATGTGCTGAACTGTGATGGTCTGTCTGATGTAATGAGCTGTGATGGTTTCTGTGATGCATTGAGCTGTGATGGTTTCTGTGCTGAGCTGTGATAGCTTCTGTGATGAGCTGCGAAGGTCTCTGTGATGTGCTGAGCTGTGATGGTTTCAGTGATGCGCTGAGCTGTGATGATTTCTGTGCTGAGATCTGATGGTTTCTGTGTTGAGCTGTGAAGGTCTCTGTGATGTGCTCAGCTGTGATGGTTTCTGTGATGAACTGTGATGCTTTCAGTGATGACCTGTGATGTATTCTGTGCTGTGCTGAGCTGTGATCATTTCTTTGATAAGCTGTGATTATTTCTGTGATGTGCTGATCTGTGATGGTTTTTGTGATGAATTGTGATTGTAACAGTGATGTGCTGAGCTGTGATGGTCTCTGTGATGTGATGAGCTGTGATGGTTTCTGTGATGCGTTGAGCTGTGATGGTTACTATGCTGAGCTCTGATGGTTTCTATGTTGAGCTGTGATGGCTTCTGTGATGAGCTGTGAAGGCCTCTTTGATGTGCTCAGCTGTGATGGTTTCTGTGATGAACTGTGATGCTTTCAGTGATGATCTGTGATGGATTCTGTGCTGTGCTCAGCTGTGATCGTTTCTGTGATAAGCTGTGATGGTTTCTGTGTTACGCTGAGCTGTGATGGTTTCTGTGCTGAGCTCTGGGGGTTTCTGTGCTGAGCTGTGATGGTTTCTGTGATGAGCTGTGAAGGTCTCTGTGATGTGCTCAGCTGTGATGGTTTCTGTGATGAACTGTGATGCTTTCAGTGATGGTCTGTTATGGATTCTGTGCTGTGCTGAGCTGTGATCGTTTCTTTGATAAGCTGTGATGATTTCTGTGATGTGCTGATCTGTGATGGTTTTTGTGATGAGCTGTGATTGTAACAGTGATGTGCTCAGCTGTGATGGTCTCTGTGATGTGATGAGCTGTGATGGTTTCTGTGATGCGTTGAACTGTGATGGTTTCTGTGCTGAGCTCTGAGGGTTTCTATGCTGAGCTGTGATGGCTTCTGTGATGAGCTGTGAAGGCCTCTTTGATGTGCTCAGCTGTGATGGTTTCTGTGATGAACTGTGATGCCTTCAGTGTTGATCTGTGATGGATTCTGTGCTGTGCTGTGCTGTGATGGACTCTGGATGTGATGCGCTGCGATGGTTTCTGTGATGAGCTGTGATGCTTTCTGTGATGTGCTGTGCTGGGTTCTGTGTTTGGTGTGATGGTCTCTGATGTGCTGAGCTGTGATGGTTTCTGTGATGAGCTGAGCTGTGATGGTTTCTGTGATGAGCTGAGCTATGATTGTTTCTGTGATGTTCTGAGCTGTGATGTTTTCTGTGGTATGCTGTGATGGTTTTTGTGATGAGCAGTGAAGGTCTCTGTGATGTGCTGAGCTGTGATGGTTTCTGTGAAGCGCTGAGCTGTGATGGTCTCTGATGTGCTGAGCTGTGATGGTCTCTGTGAGGTGCTGAGCTGTGATGGTTTCTATGAAGCGCTGAGCTGTGATGGTCTCTCTGATGTGCTGAGCTGTAATGGTCTCTGTGAGGTGCTGAGCTGTGATAGTTTCTGTGAAGCGCTGAGCTGTGATGGTCTCTGTGATGTGCTGAGCTGTGATGTTCTCTGTGATGTGCTGAGCTGTGTTGGTTTCGGTGATGAACTGTGATGCTTTCAGTGATGATCTGTGATGTATTCTGTAATGTGCTGAGCTGTGATAGTCTCTGTGATGTGCTGAGCAGTGATGGTCTCTGTGATGTGTTGAGCTGTGAAGGTCTCTGTGATGTTCTGCGCTGCGATGGTTTCTGTGATGAGCTGTAATGCTTTCTGTGATGAGCTGTGACAGAATCTGTGATGTGCTGAGCTGTGAAGGTCTGTCTGATGTACTGAGCTGTGATGGTTTCTGTGATGCGTTGAGCTGTGATGGTTTCTGTGCTGATCTCTGAGGGTTTCTGTGCTGAGCTGTGATGGCTTCTGTGATGAACTGTGATGCTTTCAGTGATGCTTTCAGTGATGATCTGTGATGAATTCTGTGCTGTGCTGAGCTGTGATGGACTCTGGATGTGATGCGCTGCGATGGTTTGTGTGATGAGCTGTGATGCTTTCTGTGATGTGCTGTGCTGGGTTCTGTGATGTGCTGAGCTGTGATGGTTTCGGTGATGAACTGTGATGCTTTCAGTGATGATCTGTGATGTATTCTGTAATGTGCTGAGCAGTGATGGTTTCTGTGATGCCCTGAGCTGTGATGGTCTCTGTTATGTGCTGAGCTGTGCTGGTCTCTGTGATGTTCTGCGCTGCAATGGTTTCTGTGATGAGCTGGGACAGAATCTGTGATGTGCTGAAATGTGATGGTCTGTCTGATTTAATGAGCTGTGGTGGTTTCTGTGATGAGTTGTGATGGCCTCTGTGATGTGCTGAGCTGTGATGGTTTCTGTGATGTTCTGAGCTGTGAAGGACTCTGGATGTGATGCGCTGTGATGGTTTCTGTGATGAGCTGTGATGCTTTCTATGATGTGCTGTGCTGGGTTCTGTGTTTGGTGTGATGGTCTCTCTGATGTGCTGAGCTGTGATTGTTTCTGTGATGAGCTCTGAATGTAACTGTCATGTGCAGAGCTGTGATGGCCTCTGTGATGTGCTGAGCTGTGATGTTTTCTGTGATACGCTGAGCTGTGATGGTTTCTGTGATGTGCTGAGCTATGATTGTTTCTGTGATGTTCTGAGCTGTGATGTTTTCTGTGCTCAGCTGTGATGGTTTCTGTGATGAACTGTAATGCTTTCAGCGATGATCTGTGATGGATTCTGTGATGTGCTGAGCTGTGATCGTTTCAGTGATGAGCTGCGATGGTTTCAGTGATGTGCTGTGATGTTCTCTGTGATGTGCTGTGCTGTGATGGTTTCTGTGATGTGCTGAGCTGTGCTGGTCTCTGTGAAGCGCTACGCTGTGATGGTCTGCCTGATGTGCTGAACTGTGATGGTCTCTGTGATGTGCTGAGCTGTGATGTTTTCTGTGAAGCGCTGAGCTGTGATGGTCTCTGTGATGAGCTGAGCTGTGATGGTCTCAGTGATGTGCTGAGATGTGATGGTTTTTGTGATGTGCTGAGATGTGAAGGACTCTGGATGTGATGCGCTGCGATGGTTTCTGTGATGAGCTGTGATGCTTTCTGTGATGTGCTGTGCTGGGTTCTGTGTTTGGTGTGATGGTCTCTCTGATGTGCTGAGCTGTGATTGTTTCTGTGATGAGCTCTGATTGGACCTGTGATGTGCTGAGCTGTGATGGCCTCTGTGATGTGCTGAGATGTGATGTTTTCTGTGATGCGCTGAGCTGTGATGGTGTCTGTGATGTGCTGAGCTATGATTGTTTCTGTGATGTTCTGAGCTGTGATGTTTTCTGTGCTGAGCTGTGATGGTTTCTGTGATGAGCTGTGAAGGTCTCTGTGATGTGTTGAGGGGTGATGGTTTCGGTGATGAACAGTGATGCTTTCATTGATGATCTGTGATGGATTCCCTGATGTGCTGTGCTGTGATAGTTTCAGTGATGAGCTGTGATGGTTTCGGTGATGTGCTGTGATGTTCTCTGCGATGTTCTCTGTGATGTGCTGAGCTGTGATGGTTTCTGTGATGTGCTGAGCTGTGATGGTCCCTGTGAAGCACTGAGTTGTGATGGTCTCTCTGATGTGCTGAACTCTGATGGTCTCTGTGAGGTGCTGAGCTGTGATAGTTTCTGTGAAGCGCTGAGCTGTGATGGTCTCTCTGATGTGCTGAGCTGTGATGGTCTCTGTGAGGTGCTGAGCTGTGATAGTTTCTGTGAAGCGCTGAGCTGTGATGGTCTCTGTGATATGCTGAGCTGTGATGTTCTCTGTGATGTGCTGAGCTGTGTTGGTTTCGGTGATGAACTGTGATGCTTTCAGTGATGATCTGTGATGTATTCTGTAATGTGCTGAGCAGTGATGGTTTCTGTGATGCCTTGAGGTGTGATGGTCTCTGTGATGTGTTGAGCTGTGAAGGTTTCTGTGATGTTCTTCGCTGCGATGGTTTATGTGATGAGCTGTAATGCTTTCTGTGATGAGCTGTGACAGAATCTGTGATGTGCTGAGCTGTGAAGGTCTGTCTGATGTAATGAGCTGTGATGGTTTCTGTGATGCGTTGAGCTGTGATGGTTTCTGTGCTGATCTCTGAGGGTTTCTGTGCTGAGCTGTGATGTTTTCTGTGCTGAGCTGTGATGGTTTCTATGATGAGCTGTGAAGGTCTCTGTGATGTGTTGAGCTGTGATGGTTTTGGTGATGAACAGTGATGCTTTCATTGATGATCTGTGATGGATTCCCTGATGTGCTGTGATGTGATAGTTTCAGTGATGAGCTGTGATGGTTTTGGTGATGTGCTGTGAGGTTTTCTGTGATGTTCTCTGTGATGGTTTCTGTGATGAACTGTGATGCTTTCAGTGATGATCTGTGATGGATTCTGTGCTGTGCTGAGCTGTGATGGTTTCTGTGATAAGCTGTGATAGTTTCTGTGATGTGCTGATCTGTGATGGTTTCTGTGATGAGCTGTGATTGTAACAGTGATGTGCTGAGCTGTGATGGTCTCTGTGATGTGATGAGCTGTGATGGTTTCTGTGATGCGTTGAGCTGTGATGGTTTCTGTGATGCGTTGAGCTGTGATGGTATCTGTGCTGAGCTCTGAGGGTTTCTGTGCTGAGCTGTGATGGTTTCTGTGAAGCGCTGAGCTGTGATGGTCTCTCTGATGTGCTGAGCTGTGATGGTCTCTGTGAGGTGCTGAGCTGTGATAGTTTCTGTGAAGCGCTGAGCTGTGATGGTCTCTGTGATATGCTGAGCTGTGATGTTCTCTGTGATGTGCTGAGCTGTGTTGGTTTCGGTGATGAACTGTGATGCTTTCAGTGATGATCTGTGATGTATTCTGTAATGTGCTGAGCAGTGATGGTTTCTGTGATGCCTTGAGGTGTGATGGTCTCTGTGATGTGTTGAGCTGTGAAGGTTTCTGTGATGTTCTTCGCTGCGATGGTTTATGTGATGAGCTGTAATGCTTTCTGTGATGAGCTGTGACAGAATCTGTGATGTGCTGAGCTGTGAAGGTCTGTCTGATGTAATGAGCTGTGATGGTTTCTGTGATGCGTTGAGCTGTGATGGTTTCTGTGCTGATCTCTGAGGGTTTCTGTGCTGAGCTGTGATGTTTTCTGTGCTGAGCTGTGATGGTTTCTATGATGAGCTGTGAAGGTCTCTGTGATGTGTTGAGCTGTGATGGTTTTGGTGATGAACAGTGATGCTTTCATTGATGATCTGTGATGGATTCCCTGATGTGCTGTGTTGTGATAGTTTCAGTGATGAGCTGTGATGCTTTCAGTGATGATCTGTTAAGTATTCTGAAATGTGCTGAGCAGTGATGGTTTCTGTGATGCCCTGAGCTGTGATGGTCTCTGTGATGTGCTGAGCTGTGATGGTCTCTGTGATGTTCAGTGCTGCGATGGTTTCTATGATGAGCTGTAATGGTTTCTGTGATGATCTGGGACAGAATCTGTGATGTGCTGAACTGTGATGGTCTGTCTGATGTAATGAGCTGTGATGGTTTCTGTGATGCATTGAGCTGTGATGGTTTCTGTGCTGAGCTGTGATAGCTTCTGTGATGAGCTGCGAAGGTCTCTGTGATGTGCTGAGCTGTGATGGTTTCAGTGATGCGCTGAGCTGTGATGATTTCTGTGCTGAGATCTGATGGTTTCTGTGTTGAGCTGTGAAGGTCTCTGTGATGTGCTCAGCTGTGATGGTTTCTGTGATGAACTGTGATGCTTTCAGTGATGACCTGTGATGTATTCTGTGCTGTGCTGAGCTGTGATCATTTCTTTGATAAGCTGTGATTATTTCTGTGATGTGCTGATCTGTGATGGTTTTTGTGATGAATTGTGATTGTAACAGTGATGTGCTGAGCTGTGATGGTCTCTGTGATGTGATGAGCTGTGATGGTTTCTGTGATGCGTTGAGCTGTGATGGTTACTATGCTGAGCTCTGATGGTTTCTATGTTGAGCTGTGATGGCTTCTGTGATGAGCTGTGAAGGCCTCTTTGATGTGCTCAGCTGTGATGGTTTCTGTGATGAACTGTGATGCTTTCAGTGATGATCTGTGATGGATTCTGTGCTGTGCTCAGCTGTGATCGTTTCTGTGATAAGCTGTGATGGTTTCTGTGTTACGCTGAGCTGTGATGGTTTCTGTGCTGAGCTCTGGGGGTTTCTGTGCTGAGCTGTGATGGTTTCTGTGATGAGCTGTGAAGGTCTCTGTGATGTGCTCAGCTGTGATGGTTTCTGTGATGAACTGTGATGCTTTCAGTGATGGTCTGTTATGGATTCTGTGCTGTGCTGAGCTGTGATCGTTTCTTTGATAAGCTGTGATGATTTCTGTGATGTGCTGATCTGTGATGGTTTTTGTGATGAGCTGTGATTGTAACAGTGATGTGCTCAGCTGTGATGGTCTCTGTGATGTGATGAGCTGTGATGGTTTCTGTGATGCGTTGAACTGTGATGGTTTCTGTGCTGAGCTCTGAGGGTTTCTATGCTGAGCTGTGATGGCTTCTGTGATGAGCTGTGAAGGCCTCTTTGATGTGCTCAGCTGTGATGGTTTCTGTGATGAACTGTGATGCCTTCAGTGTTGATCTGTGATGGATTCTGTGCTGTGCTGTGCTGTGATGGACTCTGGATGTGATGCGCTGCGATGGTTTCTGTGATGAGCTGTGATGCTTTCTGTGATGTGCTGTGCTGGGTTCTGTGTTTGGTGTGATGGTCTCTGATGTGCTGAGCTGTGATGGTTTCTGTGATGAGCTGAGCTGTGATGGTTTCTGTGATGAGCTGAGCTATGATTGTTTCTGTGATGTTCTGAGCTGTGATGTTTTCTGTGGTATGCTGTGATGGTTTTTGTGATGAGCAGTGAAGGTCTCTGTGATGTGCTGAGCTGTGATGGTTTCTGTGAAGCGCTGAGCTGTGATGGTCTCTGATGTGCTGAGCTGTGATGGTCTCTGTGAGGTGCTGAGCTGTGATGGTTTCTATGAAGCGCTGAGCTGTGATGGTCTCTCTGATGTGCTGAGCTGTAATGGTCTCTGTGAGGTGCTGAGCTGTGATAGTTTCTGTGAAGCGCTGAGCTGTGATGGTCTCTGTGATGTGCTGAGCTGTGATGTTCTCTGTGATGTGCTGAGCTGTGTTGGTTTCGGTGATGAACTGTGATGCTTTCAGTGATGATCTGTGATGTATTCTGTAATGTGCTGAGCTGTGATAGTCTCTGTGATGTGCTGAGCAGTGATGGTCTCTGTGATGTGTTGAGCTGTGAAGGTCTCTGTGATGTTCTGCGCTGCGATGGTTTCTGTGATGAGCTGTAATGCTTTCTGTGATGAGCTGTGACAGAATCTGTGATGTGCTGAGCTGTGAAGGTCTGTCTGATGTACTGAGCTGTGATGGTTTCTGTGATGCGTTGAGCTGTGATGGTTTCTGTGCTGATCTCTGAGGGTTTCTGTGCTGAGCTGTGATGGCTTCTGTGATGAACTGTGATGCTTTCAGTGATGCTTTCAGTGATGATCTGTGATGAATTCTGTGCTGTGCTGAGCTGTGATGGACTCTGGATGTGATGCGCTGCGATGGTTTGTGTGATGAGCTGTGATGCTTTCTGTGATGTGCTGTGCTGGGTTCTGTGATGTGCTGAGCTGTGATGGTTTCGGTGATGAACTGTGATGCTTTCAGTGATGATCTGTGATGTATTCTGTAATGTGCTGAGCAGTGATGGTTTCTGTGATGCCCTGAGCTGTGATGGTCTCTGTTATGTGCTGAGCTGTGCTGGTCTCTGTGATGTTCTGCGCTGCAATGGTTTCTGTGATGAGCTGGGACAGAATCTGTGATGTGCTGAAATGTGATGGTCTGTCTGATTTAATGAGCTGTGGTGGTTTCTGTGATGAGTTGTGATGGCCTCTGTGATGTGCTGAGCTGTGATGGTTTCTGTGATGTTCTGAGCTGTGAAGGACTCTGGATGTGATGCGCTGTGATGGTTTCTGTGATGAGCTGTGATGCTTTCTATGATGTGCTGTGCTGGGTTCTGTGTTTGGTGTGATGGTCTCTCTGATGTGCTGAGCTGTGATTGTTTCTGTGATGAGCTCTGAATGTAACTGTCATGTGCAGAGCTGTGATGGCCTCTGTGATGTGCTGAGCTGTGATGTTTTCTGTGATACGCTGAGCTGTGATGGTTTCTGTGATGTGCTGAGCTATGATTGTTTCTGTGATGTTCTGAGCTGTGATGTTTTCTGTGCTCAGCTGTGATGGTTTCTGTGATGAACTGTAATGCTTTCAGCGATGATCTGTGATGGATTCTGTGATGTGCTGAGCTGTGATCGTTTCAGTGATGAGCTGCGATGGTTTCAGTGATGTGCTGTGATGTTCTCTGTGATGTGCTGTGCTGTGATGGTTTCTGTGATGTGCTGAGCTGTGCTGGTCTCTGTGAAGCGCTACGCTGTGATGGTCTGCCTGATGTGCTGAACTGTGATGGTCTCTGTGATGTGCTGAGCTGTGATGTTTTCTGTGAAGCGCTGAGCTGTGATGGTCTCTGTGATGAGCTGAGCTGTGATGGTCTCAGTGATGTGCTGAGATGTGATGGTTTTTGTGATGTGCTGAGATGTGAAGGACTCTGGATGTGATGCGCTGCGATGGTTTCTGTGATGAGCTGTGATGCTTTCTGTGATGTGCTGTGCTGGGTTCTGTGTTTGGTGTGATGGTCTCTCTGATGTGCTGAGCTGTGATTGTTTCTGTGATGAGCTCTGATTGGACCTGTGATGTGCTGAGCTGTGATGGCCTCTGTGATGTGCTGAGATGTGATGTTTTCTGTGATGCGCTGAGCTGTGATGGTGTCTGTGATGTGCTGAGCTATGATTGTTTCTGTGATGTTCTGAGCTGTGATGTTTTCTGTGCTGAGCTGTGATGGTTTCTGTGATGAGCTGTGAAGGTCTCTGTGATGTGTTGAGGGGTGATGGTTTCGGTGATGAACAGTGATGCTTTCATTGATGATCTGTGATGGATTCCCTGATGTGCTGTGCTGTGATAGTTTCAGTGATGAGCTGTGATGGTTTCGGTGATGTGCTGTGATGTTCTCTGTGATGTTCTCTGTGATGTGCTGAGCTGTGATGGTTTCTGTGATGTGCTGAGCTGTGATGGTCCCTGTGAAGCACTGAGTTGTGATGGTCTCTCTGATGTGCTGAACTGTGATGGTCTCTGTGAGGTGCTGAGCTGTGATAGTTTCTGTGAAGCGCTGAGCTGTGATGGTCTCTCTGATGTGCTGAGCTGTGATGGTCTCTGTGAGGTGCTGAGCTGTGATAGTTTCTGTGAAGCGCTGAGCTGTGATGGTCTCTGTGATATGCTGAGCTGTGATGTTCTCTGTGATGTGCTGAGCTGTGTTGGTTTCGGTGATGAACTGTGATGCTTTCAGTGATGATCTGTGATGTATTCTGTAATGTGCTGAGCAGTGATGGTTTCTGTGATGCCTTGAGGTGTGATGGTCTCTGTGATGTGTTGAGCTGTGAAGGTTTCTGTGATGTTCTTCGCTGCGATGGTTTATGTGATGAGCTGTAATGCTTTCTGTGATGAGCTGTGACAGAATCTGTGATGTGCTGAGCTGTGAAGGTCTGTCTGATGTAATGAGCTGTGATGGTTTCTGTGATGCGTTGAGCTGTGATGGTTTCTGTGCTGATCTCTGAGGGTTTCTGTGCTGAGCTGTGATGTTTTCTGTGCTGAGCTGTGATGGTTTCTATGATGAGCTGTGAAGGTCTCTGTGATGTGTTGAGCTGTGATGGTTTTGGTGATGAACAGTGATGCTTTCATTGATGATCTGTGATGGATTCCCTGATGTGCTGTGATGTGATAGTTTCAGTGATGAGCTGTGATGGTTTTGGTGATGTGTTGTGAGGTTTTCTGTGATGTTCTCTGTGATGGTTTCTGTGATGAACTGTGATGCTTTCAGTGATGATCTGTGATGGATTCTGTGCTGTGCTGAGCTGTGATGGTTTCTGTGATAAGCTGTGATAGTTTCTGTGATGTGCTGATCTGTGATGGTTTCTGTGATGAGCTGTGATTGTAACAGTGATGTGCTGAGCTGTGATGGTCTCTGTGATGTGATGAGCTGTGATGGTTTCTGTGATGCGTTGAGCTGTGATGGTTTCTGTGATGCGTTGAGCTGTGATGGTTTCTGTGCTGAGCTCTGAGGGTTTCTGTGCTGAGCTGTGATGGTTTCTGTGAAGCGCTGAGCTGTGATGGTCTCTCTGATGTGCTGAGCTGTGATGGTCTCTGTGAGGTGCTGAGCTGTGATAGTTTCTGTGAAGCGCTGAGCTGTGATGGTCTCTGTGATATGCTGAGCTGTGATGTTCTCTGTGATGTGCTGAGCTGTGTTGGTTTCGGTGATGAACTGTGATGCTTTCAGTGATGATCTGTGATGTATTCTGTAATGTGCTGAGCAGTGATGGTTTCTGTGATGCCTTGAGGTGTGATGGTCTCTGTGATGTGTTGAGCTGTGAAGGTTTCTGTGATGTTCTTCGCTGCGATGGTTTATGTGATGAGCTGTAATGCTTTCTGTGATGAGCTGTGACAGAATCTGTGATGTGCTGAGCTGTGAAGGTCTGTCTGATGTAATGAGCTGTGATGGTTTCTGTGATGCGTTGAGCTGTGATGGTTTCTGTGCTGATCTCTGAGGGTTTCTGTGCTGAGCTGTGATGTTTTCTGTGCTGAGCTGTGATGGTTTCTATGATGAGCTGTGAAGGTCTCTGTGATGTGTTGAGCTGTGATGGTTTTGGTGATGAACAGTGATGCTTTCATTGATGATCTGTGATGGATTCCCTGATGTGCTGTGATGTGATAGTTTCAGTGATGAGCTGTGATGGTTTTGGTGATGTGCTGTGAGGTTTTCTGTGATGTTCTCTGTGATGGTTTCTGTGATGAACTGTGATGCTTTCAGTGATGATCTGTGATGGATTCTGTGCTGTGCTGAGCTGTGATGGTTTCTGTGATAAGCTGTGATAGTTTCTGTGATGTGCTGATCTGTGATGGTTTCTGTGATGAGCTGTGATTGTAACAGTGATGTGCTGAGCTGTGATGGTCTCTGTGATGTGATGAGCTGTGATGGTTTCTGTGATGCGTTGAGCTGTGATGGTTTCTGTGATGCGTTGAGCTGTGATGGCTTCTATGCTGAGCTCTGAGGGTTTCGGTGCTGAGCTGCGATGGCTTCTGTGATGAGCTGCGAATGTCTCTGTGATGTGCTGAGCTGTGATGGTTTCTGTGATTCGCTGAGCTGTGATGGTTTCTGTGCTGAGCTCTGAGGGTTTCTGTGCTGAGCTGTGATGGCTTCTGTGATGAGCTGTGATGCTTTCAGTGATGATCTGTGATGGATTCTGTGCTGTGATGAGCTGTGATGGTTTCTGTGATAAGCTGTGATAGTTTCTGTGATGTGCTGATCTATGATGCTTTCTGTGATGAGCTGTGATTGTAACAGTGATGTGCTGAGCTGTGATTGTAACAGTGATGTGCTGAGCTGTGATGGTCGCCGTGATGTGATGAGCTGTGATGGTTTCTGTGATGCGTTGAGCTGTGATGGTTTTTGTGCTGAGCTCTGAGGGTTTCGGTGCTGAGCTGTGATGGCTTCTGTGATGAGCTGCGAATGTCTCTGTGATGTGCTGAGCTGTGATGGCTTCTGTGATGAGCTGTGAAGGTCTCTGTGATGTGCTCAGCTGTGATGGTTTCTGTGATGAACTGTGATGCTTTCAGTGATGATCTGTGATGGATTCCGTGCTGTGCTGAGCTGTGATGGTTTCTGTGATGTGATGAGCTTTGATGGTTTCTGTGATGCGTTGAGCTCGGATGGTTTCTGTGCTGAGCTCTGATGGTTTCTATGCTGAGCTGTGATGGCTTCTGTGATGAGCTGTGAAAGTCTATGTGATGTGCTCAGCTGTGATGTTTTCTGTGATGAACTGTGATGCTTTCAGTGATGATTTGTGTTGGATTCTGTGCTGTGCTGAGCTGTGATGGTTTCTGTGATAAGCTGTGATGGTTTCTGTGATTCGCTGAGCTGTGATGGTTTCTGTGCTGAGCTCTGAGGGTTTCTGTGCTGAGCTGTGATGGCTTCTGTGATGAGCTGTGAAGGTCTCTGTGATGTGCTCAGCTGTGATGGTTTCTGTGATGAACTGTGATGCTTTCAGTGATGATCTGTGATGGATTCTGTGCTGTGCTGAGCTGTGATGGTTTCTGTGATAAGCTGTGATAGTTTCTGTGATGTGCTGATCTGTGATGGTTTCTGTGATGAGCTGTGATTGTAACAGTGATGTGCTGAGCTGTGATGGTCTCTGTGATGTGATGAGCTGTGATGGTTTCTGTGATGCGTTGAGCTGTGATGGTTTCTGTGATGCGTTGAGCTGTGATGGCTTCTATGCTGAGCTCTGAGGGTTTCGGTGCTGAGCTGTGATGGCTTCTGTGATGAGCTGCGAATGTCTCTGTGATGTGCTGAGCTGTGATGGTTTCTGTGCTGAGCTCTGAGGGTTTCTTTTCTGAGCTGTGATGGCTTCTGTGATGAGCTGTGAAGGTCTCTGTGATGTGCTCAGCTGTGATGGTTTCTGTGATGAACTGTGATGCTTTCAGTGATGATCTGTGATGGATTCTGTGCTGTGCTGAGCTGTGATGGTTTCTGTGATAAGCTGTGATAGTTTCTGTGATGTGCTGATCTGTGATGATTTCTGTGATGAGCTGTGATTGTAACAGTGATGTGCTGAGCTGTGATGGTCGCCGTGATGTGATGAGCTGTGATGGTTTCTGTGATGCGTTGAGCTGTGATGGTTTCTGTGCTGAGCTCTGAGGGTTTCGGTGCTGAGCTGTGATGGCTTCTGTGATGAGCTGCGAATGTCTCTGTGATGTGCTGAGCTGTGATGGCTTCTGTGACGAGCTGTGAAGGTCTCTGTGATGTGCTCAGCTGTGATGGTTTCTGTGATGAACTGTGATGCTTTCAGTGATGATCTGTGATGGATTCTGTGCTGTGCTGAGCTGTGATGGTTTCTGTGATAAGCTGTGATAGTTTCTGTGATGTGCTGATCTGTGATGGTTTCTGTGACGAGCTGTGATTGTAACAGTGATGTGCTGAGCTGTGTTGGTCTCTGTGATGTGATGAGCTGTGATGGTTTCTGTGATGCGTTGAGCTCGGATGGTTTCTGTGCTGAGCTCTGATGGTTTCTATGCTGAGCTGTGATGGCTTCTGTGATGAGCTGTGAAAGTCTATGTGATGTGCTCAGCTGTGATGTTTTCTGTGATGAACTGTGATGCTTTCAGTGATGATTTGTGTTGGATTCTGTGCTGTGCTGAGCTGTGATGGTTTCTGTGATAAGCTGTGATGGTTTCTGTGATTCGCTGAGCTGTGATGGTTTCTGTGCTGAGCTCTGAGGGTTTCTGTGCTGAGCTGTGATGGCTTCTGTGATGAGCTGTGAAGGTCTCTGTGATGTGTTCAGCTGTGATGGTTTCTGTGATAAGCTGTGATAGTTTCTGTGATGTGCTGATCTGTGATGGTTTCTGTGATGAGCTGTGATTGTAACAGTGATGTGCTGAGCTGTGATGGTCTCTATGATGTGATGAGCTGTGATGGTTTCTGTGATGCGTTGAGCTGTGATGGTTTCTGTGATGCGTAGAGCTGTGATGGCTTCTGTGTTGAGCTCTGAGGGTTTCGGTGCTGAGCTGTGATGGCTTCTGTGATGAGCTGCGAATGTCTCTGTGATGTGCTGAGCTGTGATGGTTTCTGTGCTGAGCTCTGAGGCTTTCTGTTCTGAGCTGTGATGGCTTCTGTGATGAGCTGTGAAGGTCTCTGTGATGTGCTCAGCTGTGATGGTTTCTGTGATGAACTGTGATGCTTTCAGTGATGATCTGTGATGGATTCTGTGCTGTGCTGAGCTGTGATGGTTTCCGTGATGTGCTGATCTGTGATGATTTCTGTGATGAGCTGTGATTGTAACAGTGATGTGCTGAGCTGTGATGGTCTCTGTGATGTGATGAGCTGTGATGGTTTCTGTGATGCGTTGAGCTGTGATGGTTTCTGTGCTGAGCTCTGATGGTTTCTATGCTGAGCTGTGATGGCTTCTGTGATGAGCTGTGAAAATCTATGTGATGTGCTCAGCTGTGATGGTTTCTGTGATGAACTGTGATGCTTTCAGTGATGATTTGTGTTGGATTCTGTGCTGTGCTGAGCTGTGATGGTTTCTGTGATAAGCTGTGATGGTTTCTGTGATGTGCTAGGCTGTGATGGTTTCTGTGATTCGCTGAGCTGTGATGGTTTCTGTGCTGAGCTCTGAGGGTTTCTGTGCTGAGCTGTGATGGCTTCTGTGATGAGCTGTGAAGGTCTCTGTGATGTGCTCAGCTGTGATGGTTTCTGTGATGAACTGTGATGCTTTCAGTGATGATCTGTGATGGATTCTGTGCTGTGCTGAGCTGTGATGGTTTCCGTGATGTGCTGATCTGTGATGATTTCTGTGATGAGCTGTGATTGTAACAGTAATGTGCTGAGCTGTGATGTTCCCTGTGATGTGCTGAAATGTTATGGTTTCTGTGATGTGCTGAACTGTACTGGTCTCTGTGAAGTGCTGAGCTGTGATGGTCTCTCTGATGTGTTGATCTGTGATGGTTTCTGCGATGTGCTGAGCTGTGATGGTTTCTGTGAAGCGCTGAGCTGTGATGGTGTCTGTGATGTGCTGAGCTGTGATGGTCTCTGTGATGTGCTGAGCTGTGATGTTTTCAGTGATGAACTGTGATGCTGTCAGTAATGATCTGAGATGGATTCTGTAATGTGCTGAGCAGTGATGGTTTCTGTGATGCCCTGAGCTGTGATGGTCTCATCTCTGTGATGTTCTGAGCTGTGAAGGTCTCTGTGATGTTCTGCGCTGCAATGGTTTCTATGATGAGCTGTGATGCTTTCTGTGATGAGCTGTGACAGAATCTGTGATGTGCTGAGCTGTGACAGAATCTGTGATGTGCTGAGCTGTGAAGGTCTGTTTGATGTAATGAGCTGTGATGTTTTCTGTTAGGAGCTGTGATTGTAACAGTGATAGTTTCTGTGATGTGATGAGCTGCGATGGTTTCTGTGATGCGTTGAGCTGTGATGGTTTCTGTGCTGAGCTCTGATGCTGAGCTGTGATGGCTTCTGTGATGAGCTGTGATGGTTTCCGTGATGTGCTGATCTGTGATGATTTCTGTGATGAGCTGTGATTGTAACAGTAATATGCTGAGCTGTGATGTTCTCTGTGATGTGCTGAACTGTTATGGTTTCTGTGATGTGCTGAGCTGTACTGGTGTCTGTGAAGTGCTGAGCTGTGATGGTCTCTCTGATGTGCTGGGCTGTGATGGCTTCTGTGATGAGCTGCGAAGGTCTTGGTGATGTGCTGAGCTGTGAAAGTCTCTGTGATGTGCTCAGATGTGATGGTTTCTGTGATGAACTGTGATGGTTTCTGTGATGTGCTGAGCTGTGATGGTTTCTATGATGAGCTGTGAAGGTCTCTGTGATGTGTTGAGCTGTGATGGTTTTGGTGATGAACAGTGATGCTTTCATTGATGATCTGTGATGGATTCCCTGATGTGCTGTGATGTGATAGTTTCAGTGATGAGCTGTGATGGTTTTGGTGATGTGCTGTGAGGTTTTCTGTGATGTTCTCTGTGATGGTTTCTGTGATGAACTGTGATGCTTTCAGTGATGATCTGTGATGGATTCTGTGCTGTGCTGAGCTGTGATGGTTTCTGTGATAAGCTGTGATAGTTTCTGTGATGTGCTGATCTGTGATGGTTTCTGTGATGAGCTGTGATTGTAACAGTGATGTGCTGAGCTGTGATGGTCTCTGTGATGTGATGAGCTGTGATGGTTTCTGTGATGCGTTGAGCTGTGATGGTTTCTGTGATGCGTTGAGCTGTGATGGCTTCTATGCTGAGCTCTGAGGGTTTCGGTGCTGAGCTGCGATGGCTTCTGTGATGAGCTGCGAATGTCTCTGTGATGTGCTGAGCTGTGATGGTTTCTGTGATTCGCTGAGCTGTGATGGTTTCTGTGCTGAGCTCTGAGGGTTTCTGTGCTGAGCTGTGATGGCTTCTGTGATGAGCTGTGATGCTTTCAGTGATGATCTGTGATGGATTCTGTGCTGTGATGAGCTGTGATGGTTTCTGTGATAAGCTGTGATAGTTTCTGTGATGTGCTGATCTATGATGCTTTCTGTGATGAGCTGTGATTGTAACAGTGATGTGCTGAGCTGTGATTGTAACAGTGATGTGCTGAGCTGTGATGGTCGCCGTGATGTGATGAGCTGTGATGGTTTCTGTGATGCGTTGAGCTGTGATGGTTTTTGTGCTGAGCTCTGAGGGTTTCGGTGCTGAGCTGTGATGGCTTCTGTGATGAGCTGCGAATGTCTCTGTGATGTGCTGAGCTGTGATGGCTTCTGTGATGAGCTGTGAAGGTCTCTGTGATGTGCTCAGCTGTGATGGTTTCTGTGATGAACTGTGATGCTTTCAGTGATGATCTGTGATGGATTCCGTGCTGTGCTGAGCTGTGATGGTTTCTGTGATGTGATGAGCTTTGATGGTTTCTGTGATGCGTTGAGCTCGGATGGTTTCTGTGCTGAGCTCTGATGGTTTCTATGCTGAGCTGTGATGGCTTCTGTGATGAGCTGTGAAAGTCTATGTGATGTGCTCAGCTGTGATGTTTTCTGTGATGAACTGTGATGCTTTCAGTGATGATTTGTGTTGGATTCTGTGCTGTGCTGAGCTGTGATGGTTTCTGTGATAAGCTGTGATGGTTTCTGTGATTCGCTGAGCTGTGATGGTTTCTGTGCTGAGCTCTGAGGGTTTCTGTGCTGAGCTGTGATGGCTTCTGTGATGAGCTGTGAAGGTCTCTGTGATGTGCTCAGCTGTGATGGTTTCTGTGATGAACTGTGATGCTTTCAGTGATGATCTGTGATGGATTCTGTGCTGTGCTGAGCTGTGATGGTTTCTGTGATAAGCTGTGATAGTTTCTGTGATGTGCTGATCTGTGATGGTTTCTGTGATGAGCTGTGATTGTAACAGTGATGTGCTGAGCTGTGATGGTCTCTGTGATGTGATGAGCTGTGATGGTTTCTGTGATGCGTTGAGCTGTGATGGTTTCTGTGATGCGTTGAGCTGTGATGGCTTCTATGCTGAGCTCTGAGGGTTTCGGTGCTGAGCTGTGATGGCTTCTGTGATGAGCTGCGAATGTCTCTGTGATGTGCTGAGCTGTGATGGTTTCTGTGCTGAGCTCTGAGGGTTTCTTTTCTGAGCTGTGATGGCTTCTGTGATGAGCTGTGAAGGTCTCTGTGATGTGCTCAGCTGTGATGGTTTCTGTGATGAACTGTGATGCTTTCAGTGATGATCTGTGATGGATTCTGTGCTGTGCTGAGCTGTGATGGTTTCTGTGATAAGCTGTGATAGTTTCTGTGATGTGCTGATCTGTGATGATTTCTGTGATGAGCTGTGATTGTAACAGTGATGTGCTGAGCTGTGATGGTCGCCGTGATGTGATGAGCTGTGATGGTTTCTGTGATGCGTTGAGCTGTGATGGTTTCTGTGCTGAGCTCTGAGGGTTTCGGTGCTGAGCTGTGATGGCTTCTGTGATGAGCTGCGAATGTCTCTGTGATGTGCTGAGCTGTGATGGCTTCTGTGACGAGCTGTGAAGGTCTCTGTGATGTGCTCAGCTGTGATGGTTTCTGTGATGAACTGTGATGCTTTCAGTGATGATCTGTGATGGATTCTGTGCTGTGCTGAGCTGTGATGGTTTCTGTGATAAGCTGTGATAGTTTCTGTGATGTGCTGATCTGTGATGGTTTCTGTGACGAGCTGTGATTGTAACAGTGATGTGCTGAGCTGTGTTGGTCTCTGTGATGTGATGAGCTGTGATGGTTTCTGTGATGCGTTGAGCTCGGATGGTTTCTGTGCTGAGCTCTGATGGTTTCTATGCTGAGCTGTGATGGCTTCTGTGATGAGCTGTGAAAGTCTATGTGATGTGCTCAGCTGTGATGTTTTCTGTGATGAACTGTGATGCTTTCAGTGATGATTTGTGTTGGATTCTGTGCTGTGCTGAGCTGTGATGGTTTCTGTGATAAGCTGTGATGGTTTCTGTGATTCGCTGAGCTGTGATGGTTTCTGTGCTGAGCTCTGAGGGTTTCTGTGCTGAGCTGTGATGGCTTCTGTGATGAGCTGTGAAGGTCTCTGTGATGTGTTCAGCTGTGATGGTTTCTGTGATAAGCTGTGATAGTTTCTGTGATGTGCTGATCTGTGATGGTTTCTGTGATGAGCTGTGATTGTAACAGTGATGTGCTGAGCTGTGATGGTCTCTATGATGTGATGAGCTGTGATGGTTTCTGTGATGCGTTGAGCTGTGATGGTTTCTGTGATGCGTAGAGCTGTGATGGCTTCTGTGTTGAGCTCTGAGGGTTTCGGTGCTGAGCTGTGATGGCTTCTGTGATGAGCTGCGAATGTCTCTGTGATGTGCTGAGCTGTGATGGTTTCTGTGCTGAGCTCTGAGGCTTTCTGTTCTGAGCTGTGATGGCTTCTGTGATGAGCTGTGAAGGTCTCTGTGATGTGCTCAGCTGTGATGGTTTCTGTGATGAACTGTGATGCTTTCAGTGATGATCTGTGATGGATTCTGTGCTGTGCTGAGCTGTGATGGTTTCCGTGATGTGCTGATCTGTGATGATTTCTGTGATGAGCTGTGATTGTAACAGTGATGTGCTGAGCTGTGATGGTCTCTGTGATGTGATGAGCTGTGATGGTTTCTGTGATGCGTTGAGCTGTGATGGTTTCTGTGCTGAGCTCTGATGGTTTCTATGCTGAGCTGTGATGGCTTCTGTGATGAGCTGTGAAAATCTATGTGATGTGCTCAGCTGTGATGGTTTCTGTGATGAACTGTGATGCTTTCAGTGATGATTTGTGTTGGATTCTGTGCTGTGCTGAGCTGTGATGGTTTCTGTGATAAGCTGTGATGGTTTCTGTGATGTGCTAGGCTGTGATGGTTTCTGTGATTCGCTGAGCTGTGATGGTTTCTGTGCTGAGCTCTGAGGGTTTCTGTGCTGAGCTGTGATGGCTTCTGTGATGAGCTGTGAAGGTCTCTGTGATGTGCTCAGCTGTGATGGTTTCTGTGATGAACTGTGATGCTTTCAGTGATGATCTGTGATGGATTCTGTGCTGTGCTGAGCTGTGATGGTTTCCGTGATGTGCTGATCTGTGATGATTTCTGTGATGAGCTGTGATTGTAACAGTAATGTGCTGAGCTGTGATGTTCCCTGTGATGTGCTGAAATGTTATGGTTTCTGTGATGTGCTGAACTGTACTGGTCTCTGTGAAGTGCTGAGCTGTGATGGTCTCTCTGATGTGTTGATCTGTGATGGTTTCTGCGATGTGCTGAGCTGTGATGGTTTCTGTGAAGCGCTGAGCTGTGATGGTGTCTGTGATGTGCTGAGCTGTGATGGTCTCTGTGATGTGCTGAGCTGTGATGTTTTCAGTGATGAACTGTGATGCTGTCAGTAATGATCTGAGATGGATTCTGTAATGTGCTGAGCAGTGATGGTTTCTGTGATGCCCTGAGCTGTGATGGTCTCATCTCTGTGATGTTCTGAGCTGTGAAGGTCTCTGTGATGTTCTGCGCTGCAATGGTTTCTATGATGAGCTGTGATGCTTTCTGTGATGAGCTGTGACAGAATCTGTGATGTGCTGAGCTGTGACAGAATCTGTGATGTGCTGAGCTGTGAAGGTCTGTTTGATGTAATGAGCTGTGATGTTTTCTGTTAGGAGCTGTGATTGTAACAGTGATAGTTTCTGTGATGTGATGAGCTGCGATGGTTTCTGTGATGCGTTGAGCTGTGATGGTTTCTGTGCTGAGCTCTGATGCTGAGCTGTGATGGCTTCTGTGATGAGCTGTGATGGTTTCCGTGATGTGCTGATCTGTGATGATTTCTGTGATGAGCTGTGATTGTAACAGTAATATGCTGAGCTGTGATGTTCTCTGTGATGTGCTGAACTGTTATGGTTTCTGTGATGTGCTGAGCTGTACTGGTGTCTGTGAAGTGCTGAGCTGTGATGGTCTCTCTGATGTGCTGGGCTGTGATGGCTTCTGTGATGAGCTGCGAAGGTCTTGGTGATGTGCTGAGCTGTGAAAGTCTCTGTGATGTGCTCAGATGTGATGGTTTCTGTGATGAACTGTGATGGTTTCTGTGATGTGCTGAGCTTTGATGGTTTCTGTGATGAGCTCTGATGGTTTCTGCGATGTGTTGTGCTGTACCCTATAACGTGCTGAGCTGTGAAGGTTTCTGTGATGTGTTGAGCTGTGATGTTTTCTGTGATGTGCTGAGCTGTGATGGTCCCTGTGATGCGCTGAGCTGTGATGGTCTCTGTGATGTGCTGAGCTGTGATGGTCTCTGTGATGTGCTGAGCTGTGATGGTTTCTGTGAAATGATGAGCTGTGAGGGTCTCTGTGATGTGTTGAGTTGTGATGGTTTCTGTGATGTTCTGAGCTGTGATGGTCTCTGTGGTGGGTTGTGATGGAGTCTGTGAGGAGCTGTAAAGGTCTCTGTGATGTGCTGAGCTGTAATGGTTTCTGTGATGAATTGTGATGCTTTCAGTGATGATTTGTGATGGATTCTGTGATGTGCTGAGCTTTGATGGTTGCTGTGATGAGCTGTGATGATTTCTGTGATGAGCAGTGATGGTTTCTGTGATGTGATGAGCTGTGATGGTCACTGTGATGCGCTGAGCTCTGATGGACTCTGTGATGCGTTGAGCTGTGATGGTTTCTGTGCTGAGCTCTGAGGGTTTCGGTGCTGAGCTGTGATGGCTTCTGTGATGAGCTGCGAATGTCTCTGTGATGTGCTGAGCTGTGATGGCTTCTGTGATGAGCTGTGATGCTTTCAGTGATGATCTGTGATGGATTCCGTGCTGTGCTGAGCTGTGATGGTTTCTGTGATGTGATGAGCTGTGATGGTTTCTGTGATGCGTTGAGCTCGGATGGTTTCTGTGCTGAGCTCTGATGGTTTCTATGCTGAGCTGTGATGGCTTCTGTGATGAGCTGTGAAAGTCTATGTGATGTGCTCAGCTGTGATGTTTTCTGTGATGAACTGTGATGCTTTCAGTGATGATTTGTGTTGGATTCTGTGCTGTGCTGAGCTGTGATGGTTCCTGTGATAAGCTGTGATGGTTTCTGTGATTCGCTGAGCTGTGATGGTTTCTGTGCTGAGCTCTGAGGGTTTCTGTGCTGAGCTGTGATGGCTTCTGTGATGAGCTGTGAAGGTCTCTGTGATGTGCTCAGCTGTGATGGTTTCTGTGATGAACTGTGATGCTTTCAGTGATGATCTGTGATGGATTCTGTGCTGTGCTGAGCTGTGATGGTTTCTGTGATAAGCTGTGATAGTTTCTGTGATGTGCTGATCTGTGATGGTTTCTGTGATGAGCTGTGATTGTAACAGTGATGTGCTGAGCTGTGATGGTCTCTGTGATGTGATGAGCTGTGATGGTTTCTGTGATGCGTTGAGCTGTGATGGTTTCTGTGATGCGTTGAGCTGTGATGGCTTCTATGCTGAGCTCTGAGGGTTTCGGTGCTGAGCTGCGATGGCTTCTGTGATGAGCTGCGAATGTCTCTGTGATGTGCTGAGCTGTGATGGTTTCTGTGATTCGCTGAGCTGTGATGGTTTCTGTGCTGAGCTCTGAGGGTTTCTGTGCTAAGCTGTGATGGCTTCTGTGATGAGCTGTGATGCTTTCAGTGATGATCTGTGATGGATTCTGTGCTGTGATGAGCTGTGATGGTTTCTGTGATAAGCTGTGATAGTTTCTGTGATGTGCTGATCTATGATGCTTTCTGTGATGAGCTGTGATTGTAACAGTGATGTGCTGAGCTGTGATTGTAACAGTGATGTGCTGAGCTGTGATGGTCGCCGTGATGTGATGAGCTGTGATGGTTTCTGTGATGCGTTGAGCTGTGATGGTTTCTGTGCTGAGCTCTGAGGGTTTCGGTGCTGAGCTGTGATGGCTTCTGTGATGAGCTGCGAATGTCTCTGTGATGTGCTGAGCTGTGATGGCTTCTGTGATGAGCTGTGAAGGTCTCTGTGATGTGCTCAGCTGTGATGGTTTCTGTGATGAACTGTGATGCTTTCAGTGATGATCTGTGATGGATTCCGTGCTGTGCTGAGCTGTGATGGTTTCTGTGATGTGATGAGCTTTGATGGTTTCTGTGATGCGTTGAGCTCGGATGGTTTCTGTG